>NC_134409.1:134735887-135038887 GCF_038048845.1 Mixophyes fleayi
ATCCCTACAGTCTTCAGGCACAAGATCTGCTGAAAGTGACCAACCTGAGACTTCGTCTCCTGAAGAGACAGGACTGCCCATGCCAGACGGTGGCCGGATCACAAGAGAAGCCCCAAAGATTCGCTCATTACGCCATTTACGATCTGATCGTACGAGGAAGCTGTTTCTGCAACGGACACGCGGAGGAGTGTGAGCAGGCTGGGAATACGCATGGACCAGACACCGCTGTGAGTGAACGGAATATAGTAATTAATGTTCTATCAGAACAGGCATATTGGAGGTGAAGGGTTTAAATGGGGAGCAGTGTTCACCCTTATAGTAACCTTAATTGGTTTTCTTGTCAAAATGAGAGGTTTAATGTATTAGTTAATGTACTCCCTCCACAATTTTAAAAGCAGTTAGGGGCATATTATATTGTAGCTGTTTTTCTAGAGAACAACATGGAATAATAATTACAATTAATTGCATCTGTTTGGCAAATACATGACCCTAAATTTCGCACATATCTTAAGGCATATTTAATTATATTGTATAGATATGACCGCAGCTAAAATGCGTCCCTCACCATTCTCATCTCGCAGCCTTGCACCAGGCCTATGGAATGTGCAGAGATACATAGAGATAACTCAGTGATACATCCAAGTCAAAATCGAACGCATCGCTAAGGGGCTTGGTGTTGACTTCTGTTTCCATGCCCGTACTGTACTGAATATACACAAGATCGCCCCTGATCCAACTCTCCTATACAAGGGGCCACAAGTGCAAGATATATACAAATTAACACTAACTACGGACGCAAGTTGTGCGCACGCACAGTGCAACGAATTGTACACGAGTCGCAATTTTACTTGGCGCAAATTTGCAAAATTGCTGCCGCTGTCCACAAAGGGAGTAAAGAAATTTCACATTGAATTCCCCCCTAAGAATATACTAAGCACAATAGGTAATATATGAATGTTAAACTCTAAGGCATCACTCTGCAATATAATATCTGGAATAAAAATGAGGTTCTAGTGCATATTTTTTATTAAATTGTGGATTCTCACCTACCTCAACAATGTAGTTTTACTGAGATTCCTACCTAGCAGTCTATTGCTGGGACAGGAAGCTTACCTCTGACGTGACATTTGCCTGTATAGAGCAGACAATGCTGGTAGGAACTTTACTGTAATCGGAGACACCTATAGATAGATGGGCAGCTTAGGGGGAGAAAGTAAAGTCAGTCCCAACCCTCAGAACACATCGCTGGGTTCCGTGTCGTGGTAGGTTATCATACCACCTTCTCCCGTCCATGCTCCATCATCTAAACTTTAAAGACGACTGAGTACACTTCACCAGCGTCTCTCCATATTGATCAATGATCCCTGTGTGACCTGCCATATGTTCTCTGTTCAGGTCCGAGCCCCAAATGACGGGATACTGTCCCATGTGGGGCTAAATTAAACTTCAATCTCGTTGCTTGGTGATTGGGCTGGATCATACACTGTGTGGTCAGTATTATATAAACTCTGGGAGGTTACAAAGAACCCCAGGGTAGCAACTAAGGACAAATTAACTCCCTTATGTCAATCCAGTTGAAATGTTGGTGCATAGCCTTCAACAAACTGTTCATGGACGAGTCCCAAGTAGTTGGCTTGGGAGGAATGGTCCAACTTGCCTAAATACTTGCGTGGGACATAGCAACAAGTACGAGAAAACTTTGTTTAAATTCATTGCTGCATAAGGATAGTTTGCATACATTTTCCGTTGATACTTTTTTGGTTTAGCAGATTCTGTTTATTATTGTGCTTTATGGAGCCCATACTTGGGTACTTGTGTAGCCAAACTGGCTCGCCATTCAGGGCTGAGACCAAATATTTGTTTCCTACCCAATTAGTATGATTGGACGATGACCGCACACACAACAGGTCAGACACTTTTACAATCCTGATCGACATCTGGTCGTTCCTGATCAACGTGGGCTCAGGACACCCAATGAATTTGCGGCGATCGTAACTAAAGTGGCCATTGGAATGACCACATTTATGGGCCCTACGTTTAGATCTTAGGTCATATGAAATCAGGTATACAGATAATTCTAAAGGGTTGGCAAACTTTCAATATAGAGTTAAAGACTGAACTATCAATGAACCTGAGACCGCAGAGATGTGATTAATAACCAGAACGAAGAAAGCCAAGCTGTAAAAAATAAAGAAAGGAAAATATTATCACGTGTTTCCAAAGTAAGAGGATTTTGAGATATTCCATAAAAGGAAATTACATTCACTCTAATGGTCACCAATGGACTGAGGCCTTATAATTCCATCTTAGAACAACCACTGTATTGTTCTTTTAAAAAAAAAAGGACCATTAATGAAAATATAAATACACCAATGTTATTACTAACATCATCTCTGATTGTACAGCACTCCAGAACATGTTGGCATTGTATAAAGGACAATAATAATAATTGATCATCAAACGGCAATTATATTCTATTGTAAATCAGCCCACGCTGCATAAAATATCCTTAGCCAACATAATAAGAAGAAGTGATAAAACTGTCATCCTGAGTACTGTAAACAAACTTCGTACTGTGTAGTTGGTGAATATAAAAACAGGACAGTGTCGGGGATAACCACTTCTAGGGATAAATCTTTATAACCAGGTAAAGTTCCAGAAAACCGGGGACAGTCCCCATATCCCAACTGTGTGTTTGTAAAAGTGGAGATGTTGCCTATAGCAACCAATCAGATTCTAGCTTTCATTTTGTAGAATGTACTAAATAAATGATAACTAGAATCTGATTGGTTGCTATAGGCAACATCTCCACTTTTTATAGCCCGCAGTTTAGTAAATATACCCTTTAGTAAGTTCCCTGAGCTTCCTGTTTTACAGAAGAGAAGGTCCAATGTCCTCTGTCAAGCTCGTGAAACATTTACACATTATAATATCTATAATTAGCTGTTTGATGTAAATAATATAAATGTCACTTTATAAACATATAATTATGCTGTATTGGTGCTGTATGACCGTAGTATAAGTAGAGATGAAACGTATTATTTAGCTGGCAGCAAATGCTATTGTCTTAGTGATCGCTCAGTGTTATCATTACCCACCTAGTGTCCCTCTGGGCGAGTATGAGGCCTGGGGGATGCTGGCACGACCTGACCTCTACAGTGAAGGGGTGGATGGGCTCAACTAACCCCCCTTACCCCACCCCTCGCATACCTCCCAACTGGCAGGACTCCAGCAGCCATCTGACCCAGCTGCACACTGTCCTGTACCCAGGCCCCAAGTTCAGTCCCCACCCCGCCCTGTGTAGCACAGTGTTATCCAGCTTTATAATATAGGTCCTGGCGTAGAGCGGCTTACCGGCCGAGCTGTCGTTTTATGGGCACTGAAAACCACTCAATCGTCCCTTATTGGTGTCCAACAAACTATAGGAATCTACTCCGACTAATCATATTCGTGCAAGTCTTCGAAAGTTTATATGCTACAAAAATTTTTACAGCCACTATAACAGGGACTGTACTGAACAATTCTGGACTGAGAAGAGACCTTCATAGGTCCGGGGTCAAATTGTAGTGTCCTGGCTTATGGAGACACCAGCAGTTTCCAAATCGGTCACCAAGAATTGTAACTGAGGAAGGTGTCAGAGATTGTTCAACTATGACACATTCTCTCCTGATTGGTCGCTGCCACCAACCAAACAGAAATCAGAAGCCAAGTGTTCAGGTCTCCTCTCCATTAACATTCAAATCGTCAAGAGATTTGACCAGGCTGGCACTGGTTTCAGCATTAAGAACGCACCTAGGGGTTTCAGAAGTAGTGACATAGCAATAAGAGTAGCACAGATAAGAACTGCTCCTGGGCTTAGGGGTTCTGTTGTGAGCCAGTACGCTACGTGAGCTCAAGTTCTTAGTTACATCTCTTTCTTTGCACATGCAAAAACACCAACACATGATATTTGCATCAAAGAAAATTGATTTGTTCCTCTCTGTGTCAAACCAGCAAGCAAGACAAGGGTTGTGTTCCTACAAGGCTCCGATGATGTCATAGGCAAACCAAGGGGGGGGGGGGGTGGGTTCCTAGTGCCTGGAAACCCCCCTCCAAGCCTGAGGCACTGTATAATTGAAGTGGCTGGACCCTGCCCCTGCTTCACACAGCTCTGCTCAAAAAGAGAGAGATGTGTGCACCTAACAGTAGTGCACGCAGCATTGCCCATGTACATTATGGGGATAGGGAGAGTTGGAGAGCAGCCAAGCATTCGGTAAAATTATAGCCACGCCCCCATGCATGCTGGTCACGTCCACTGGCGGAGTGGTGTGGAAATTCCCCCTCTGCAAATCCTGAGTTTGCCCCTGGATGTAAACTGGGACAGACCATGCCCTTGGCAAGTATACACCATTCAGCACTACCATTAGGCCACACGGTTGCCTTAAGCGACAGCATTTCAGGGACGTTTAAATTACTGAATGAGTTACATCATGTAGGCGAACCGTTGCCCCGCTGTGTATGGGGTAGTGCAGACTTGAGCTTTAATTTTGCGGAGCAATATTATTGTAATGATATTTAGGGGCATAGAAGGCGAATTTTCGGGGATGTTCCCGGTAATTGTAATGAGATAGCATGCCACCTTCCTCAGATCCCCTCCCAGCTATAGAGCTAGACAATTTGGGCTGAGGTCCCCCTGTCAGATCATCACACGTTCCCCTCCCAGAGGATACCAGCACCATGCTGAAACGCGTGGGACCTCTCCACTACCCCACTTTAAAAGTCCAACTATAATGGACAGGGGTCCGTAAGACCCCTGTCCATTATTCCAAAAAAGTAAAAGTGAAAAAACACACCATAAATAAATAGTAATTTCAAACAAACTTTACTTGAATAAAAGAGTTGATTCATCACTTTATTGAATTAAAAAGTGTATTCTTATCTTCTTTCTTGCTCTGATGTTGATAAGATGTCTATGATAGTCATTAGCAAAAATGTATCTTAAGCAGATGCCCTTACTTGTCCACTATGCGCATAGGCAAACCGAGGGCGGGTTCCCTAGTGCCTGGAAATCCTCCTCCAAGCCTGGGGCACTGTATAATTGAGGTGGCTGGACCCTGCCCCCACTTCACATGGCTCTGCATGAAACAGAAGAGCTGCATGCACCTAACAGAAGTCCACGCAGCATTGCCCATGTATATTATGGGGATAGAGTTGGAGAGCAGCCAAGCACTGTCTAAAATTATAGCCACGCCCCCATGCATGCTGGTCACGCCCACTGGTGGCATGGTGTGGAAACCCCCCTCTACAAATCCTGCGTTTGCCCCTGATGCGTGTACATAGGTGAACACCCTTGTTCCATTTTTGATAAATGTTATTTATGTATTAAATAGAGGATGCAGGGGCACTAGGACACGTTACATGTGTGACAATGGCACATCTTCACTGTGTGAATAAGAATGTGCTTTACCTTGTATATTAAGCCTCCGGTTGGGATAAAAGGCGTCAAAATTAAAGTAGAGATCTCAGCCACCTTTTAAGTATATGTAAAAGTGAGGTGGTTTTGTGAGGGGGAAGGGGGTAGGCTGGTGTGGCTACCCTCTACACCCCTAGTTACTTTAATTTTACCCTTTCAGGCTCGTTTAAACATCCCAATCAGCAAAACAAAATCTTCGTTTTGCTTGTAGGCACAGAGCGAACGCCTTCACGCACTTAGCCCACATTCAGCAAGGAATGCCCTGATCTGCTTGAAGCCTCCCGTGACAAAATTTTGCAGTTTATAAATATTTTACGTTCATTTGGTTAAAATTGAGGGCGAGGGGGACTGCATTTTGATTTCTCGCCACAGGCACTAAAATTTTAAGTTACGGCTCTGATTCTACCCACTTATCACTGTCATATGGACAAATATCTGACTCGTACAAAAATAAGCGTTTTAATGTATTAAGGTTTAGTTTGCCGGTGAATACGCTTGAGGGGTCTGTGGTGGGTGCTGGGTGGTGTCTGTACCAGGGCTCGGGTCACCTGAGGTGAATCTTGTTTGCGCACACAGCGATTTCTTAGTGGATTTAATTCACATTCCTTCTATAAACCTCCTCCGTTTTCAAAAGTTATCTCTTATCCAAACATCTTGTGCCTTTTTCCCTCCGATAATCCCCAACAGAGTTTCAAAACTATCCGATCTGGGCTGTGCCAGTGACCTCCAGGCAATGGGGCAACTTTAACCGTTGGGTCGGCAATTCAAAGAGCAGCTGGATGAAGAGAAGAAAAATAGAAAAACCCACAGAGTCTGTGCCAGAGAGAACAACATCCCAGACAGTGACATGAAGCTGGCTGAGCCCAGAGGGGGGGGGGGGGGGGGAAGAGGGGGGGCGCCAGCGAACGCTGCGCCGCTGCTCCACTAACTTTCTGTCTTCTGGCTTCAGACGAACATAATACAAAGGGACAATGAGCGGTCGGAACTGATTAAGTCAGTTGCATGACCCAGATCTTGTCTTATTATTTATGTTATGGAGAATAACGCTCAGAACGGCTCCCCGGCCTCAGTGCGATAGAAGCCGGAGGCGGGTTCAGGAAACATCGGATACAGGCACAGTGCTGGCGAGGACTTATATCATTCAGGGTTTGGGAACCACCCAGCGTTTTACTAGTATATGAAGATGGTTGAGTGGGTTATTTAGTAACTGTTGTAGTCACAACTATAGATTAGTTTAAAGAATGTTTATATAACTTTATTATTTTCTTATATTGCTGCATTTAACTGCTGCCTCCATTCCCCTCCTCACATGCAGCCCTGTCCTCACTAACACATCACTCATCTCCTGATATACTCTGTGCTGCTGGGGACCCTGCTCCTTACACTATATAACTCCCAGTCTGTGGCTTCCTGCTGCCTCCATTCCCCTCCTCACATCATGTCACTGCCCCTGTCACATGCAGCCCTGTCCTCACTAACACATCACTCATCTCCTGATATACTCTGTGCTGCTGGGGAGCCTGCTCCTTCCACTATATAACTCTGTCTGTGGCTTCCTGCTGCCTCCATTCCCCTCCTCACATCATGTCACTGCCCCTGTCACATGCAGCCCTGTCCTCACTAACACATCACTCATCTCCTGATATACTCTGTGCTGCTGGAGGACCCTGCTCCTTCCACTATATAACTCTCAGTCTGTGGCTTCCTGCTGCCTCCATTCCCCTCCTCACATCATGTCACTGCCCGTGTCACGTGCAGCCCTGTCCTCACTTACACATCACTCGTCTCCTGATATACTCTGTGCTGCTGGGGGACCCTGCTCCTTCCGCTATATAACTCTGTCTGTGGCTTCCTGCTGCCTCCATTCCCCTCCTCACATCATGTCACTGCCCCTGTCACATGCAGCCCTGTCCTCACTAACACATCACTCATCTCCTGATATACTCTGTGCTGCTGGGGAGCCTGCTCCTTCCACTATATAACTCTGTCTGTGGCTTCCTGCTGCCTCCATTCCCCTCCTCACATCATGTCACTGCCCCTGTCACATGCAGCCCTGTCCTCACTAACACATCACTCATCTCCTGATATACTCTGTGCTGCTGGGGGACCCTGCTCCTTCCGCTATATAACTCTCCATAGCTTCCTCAATCTACTCAGTATAATGCATTAAATCTATAACAAATCTTCTGAAACTTGTTGAGTTAACAAAAAAAATAATATAAATATATATATATATATATATATATATATATATATATATATATATAATCACCTATAACCAGAATGTATTTTCTCCCTTTCAATAAGAGTTTGGCACTTTAGCTATTGTGAAACTACAAGTCCCAGAATGCCCTGCCAGCCAGAGGCCTTGCCAGTCTTGGATGCAAGTCTCAATAGCTGTCGGCTGGCTGTAGTTTACAATGACTGGAGACTGGATGCAATTCTTAATAGCTATAGACTTCTTAATGACTCCACACGGCACAGGTGTAAACTGTATGCAATTCTCAATGGGTATAGACTGGCTGCAGATCATTATGGCTGCAGACTGCCTCATGTTAGTAAGGTGATACATTGTTACATTGTTACCACCTGTATGATTGTTCCCTCTTTGTATAGGTCCATGGTAATTGTGTGTGTCAGCATAACACAGCAGGAGATCACTGTGAAAAGTGCGCCCCAATGTATAACGACCACCCGTGGAGGCCGGGAGATGGTAAAACCGGAGAACCTAATGAGTGCAAACGTAAGTGTGCAATAACAGAACAGTAGACGTTCGACGCCCCGGTGCCTGTTCCGCCAGCGGACGGAGCAACTAAACATTACGCTTAAATAACAATAGAAAAAGAGCAATTTATAACATTCAGCCTCATATTTTAGTGCCTGATATTCAGTATGTAATTTGTATGCAAATTTGAGCAGTGAGTTTCCTTTGTACATTTTGACTTCTAGTTGTTAAATATAATATGAGAATGTTACAGAATATCCCGTCCAACGAGGACAGTTTATTTTTTGGCTACAAATTTTGTTAAAATGGACTGATCGTTATCATCAGCTATTTGTAGGATAGCGCAGCGGTGGATAGTCAGCGTTACAAATCATACACAACTATCCTATGTCCCCCACATCGACTCTATATTTATATCATGTTGCATAGAACATTTCCAGAATACGCACATATCTCACACAAGACACAGCAAAAACTCTAAATCATGCACTCATCATCTCCCTCATCGACTTTTGCAATTCCCTCCTTACTGGTCTCCCCAAAATCAGACTCCTCTCACCCCTACAATCTATTTTGCACCCAGCGGCTAGATTGATTTTCCTTGCAAATCGTTCTTCCTCTGCTGAGCCACTCTCTCAGTCTCTACATTGGTTGCCTGTATTTCAACGAATCCAATATAAAATGCTTCTACTAACATACAAGGACATCTGCACTGACATACATCTCCACACTTGTCTCAAAATATCTCCCAACTCGACACCTCCGTTCTGCACAAGATCTACGTCTCTCTCCCACTCTCATCACTTCCTCCCATTCCCGGTTACAGGACTTTTGTCGGGCTGCACCCACTTTATGGAATTCCCTCCCTCGCACAGTAAGAATTTCTTCTGGTTTTCAAACCTTCAAGCGTTCTCTGACAACCCACCTCTTCAGACAAGCTTATAATATTCCTCAACCACCATCTTAATCTCCCTAGGTTACCTATTACTACCCTCTACACAGCTAACACAAGACAGTGACCCCCTGACCAACATTGTTGTGTGACTGATCATAGAGCCCACTAAGCACTTTCTACCTTTGCATTCTAGCTGGACCAATATGCAATATGATGTAGCACTTACCCTCATGTATCAAACTCCCATTGTCCCATCGATTGTAAGCTTGCAAGCAGGGTTCTCTTACCTCTCTGTCTGTATGTATTACCCAGTATTGTTTTATTAATGTTTGTTCCCAATTGTAAAGCGCTATGAAATTTGCTGGTGCTATATAAATGATGATGATGATACAAAATACAACTAGTCTCCTGTTTTCCCTTTAGAAAAAGTGCCTTATTAAATTTAAGTAACTGAAGTATAAAAAAACCCCAACAACTTAGTTTTTCAAACTAGTCCAGGTAAATTTATTTGGAAATGTAAGTTATAATGGCAGGTTATCCATATGACAAACCCAGCGGGTAATTTAGCAGGTCAGGGGGTCAAAGGTGCAAATGTACTTTTACATTAGACCCGAAACCCCAGCAGTAGTTTTAAAGGAGATGTAAATATGTGTTTCCTTCATTGTGAATGTCGGTGTGTCCGTTGCCTAATACATAACCACTGCAGACCTGCGTATTAAACCATGACTAACTGGTTCAGTCTCGTTAGCAGACCCAGGACGGCCCTCTCCAAGGCCAGATTTGCTTTCACTCTGATAGGACCAGATTGAATTTTTCTGCACTGCGGAAATAAGCCGCCTCTGTCTGTCACCCCATCTAGGCTGCCGCTGCCACAATCACGCTCTCAGCTGTCGCTTCGACCACGACGTCTGGCTGTCCTCCGGGAAGACCAGTGGTGGGGTGTGTGAGCGCTGCCGGCACAATACGGAGGGGTACCGCTGCCAGAGGTGCAAAGCCGGTTACTATCGGGACCATACAGAAGCCATGAGTTCCCCTACGGCCTGTAAAGGTAGGTGCGGCAGCTAACTAACCTTTCTCAGAGGGGAACCAGCCTGCCCGTCATTTACCTGTCACTGCTCTCTGCAGAATATAAAGTAACCACCTGCAACAGGCATGTAGGAATTAGATTATATAATGGAGGTAAGGATGTGCCAGGTATGTGGCTTTTAATTCACCTAGATTACCCAAAACAGCATCATTTATCGTTGCACTTGGATTACAGCCGTATACCACATAGAATCCAAGAGCAATGGATCTGTTTCTTACACTAATGTAATTTTTAAAATGTTGTCACAATTATGTGAAAAGCACAATCTGTAATTACGTTGCTTTATCTGGCTAGACACGTCTTTACATTAATTTATTAGTCTCACAAAGTGCTCCGTGGATACAATAATATCCAGTGCAGAATGCACAGAAGGAATGATGTATATCCCAGGTCAATACAAATAAACAACTGCCCTGATGATATAAATGTATGGATGTAAAACACTGAGGGTAAGAGGCAAGAGAAAGAGAGTTGTTGGCAGCATGGTGGCTAAGTGGTTAGCGCTTCTGCCTCACAGCGCTGGGGTCTTGAGTTCAATTCCCAACCATGGCCTTATCTGTGAGGAGTTTGTATGTTCTCCCCGTGTTTGCGTGGGTTTCCTCTGGGTGCTCCGGTTTCCTCCCACACTCCAAAAACATACTAGTACGTTAATTGGCTGCTATCAAAATTGACCCTAGTCTGTGTGTGTGTATATTAGGGAACTTAGACTGTAAGCTCCAGTGAGTTCTCTGTACAGCGCTGCGGAATAAGTGGCGCTATATAAATAAATGGTGATGATGATGAAGTGTTTCGTTAAAGGTGCAGGTGGGCTTCTACAAGCCAGTAAATTAATGTTATCTGGAGGTGGAAGTCCCCATTAGACTGAAATTTAAAATATTAGATTAAGATAAAGAATTGGGATAACCATGAACTCCTTTGGCTTTTTAAATGGATGATGTATGACGATTGCTGCGACACTTGTCCACAGTCAGGAATGGGTTGAACAGAAGCCTCTTGATGCATAAATAGAGGATCAGTAAAATTAATGTGAACTAATTCTTTATAGAATGACATGTGATATCAAATATTTTCCAGTAACAATAAGCTGAATTAACAATAAACTGCTACATTGGAAATCCGGATAATCTCAGTGATGACTGATATCAGTATCTGCAATATTGCAAAAAAATATGCTTCTTTAGGAGGATTGTGGGATTTCTGATTGTTTAAAGTCACCAGTGACGTTTGTCTGCATGGATCTGATTGGCCAGCGGTTATCTAAAAGTTCCCATCAGAAATCTCACAATCCCTTCCTTATAAATCACCATTTCTGCAGCAACTGATCGAGATCATTAGTTCCTCAGTTGATCAGAATCCTGGTGTAGACCAACAGATTATACAGTGAGCTTGGATCCTAAGTACGCACCACTAGTGTTTTCTCGTGACCCCCGTGATACCTCCTTCCAGTCGGAGGGCCATGTAGAACTCCTTCCTAATTTCTGAATCAAGATACTGCGATCATTGGATAGAAGCTATGGTGCCCTTTTGGAATGGGGGCCTGATCTCCTTTGCTATTATCAAGAAAACCAAACAGTTATTTATATTTCCTCTGTGTGTCATTTTAATATTATGTGTTATCATGTATTGTTGCAATGTTATTGGAAAAGGTTTAAAATAAACAATTACAAAAAATAATTAAAGAACAGGACAACACTCTAGAAGAACAGGTAACCATATTTCCTACAGCAACAGATGCAAAGGGTGGAGTTTTATAAATATTTAACGGATGAATCTATTAATTAATAAGTAGGTGGAGCCAGTGGTGATGTGGGTGGGACTAGATTAGCTTTGAGACTCACTTATGTTGCTAAGTGCTACAGACAAATGTTATATTGTCTTGTCAAAGTTGGGCTGGACTATCATAGATACTGTTGGGGAATGACAGGCGAATCATTACTTTAGAACTATACACCACAAACATAAAAAAACATGTTAACTGCTCCCAGGGGACTTATATACCAGACTACCTGCCGTTCCAAGTGTGTAATATTAGTCTGCATCGGTTGATCTAGATATATGCCCTCTGTATGGCGCTGCGGACTTCATGTGGCGCTCCATAAATACAGGAGAGTGATAATAATAATATGATATATGCTTATTTCACCTTACAGCGTAGCCAACAATTTACTTTGAACTAGTTCCCGATGAACTGACGGACTGAATATTGGTTCATCCAGCAGATGGTTGTCTCAGATGCTTGTAGGGTTTTTTAAGCTCCACTTTAGGTATTTAAAATAAGTTTCAGCTGCGCAATCCATTACGGTCTGTTTAGAGGTCATCTCGGTCACTTGTTGCAGTTATACTAACGCGATAAAGCTATAACTGAGAAGCCTTCATCTCATAAGTATTAGTCATTTCAAACTTTTACAGTTCCCTTACAGTTAAATTGTCAGAAGCCATTATTATTATTATTATTATTATTAATATAGCACCAACATAGTCCATAGCGCTCTACCACTGGGCCATCTTTTTTTTTCTTCTTTTAATTGCTACAATCCCAGCGGAAAGCAACCTGGAGAATGGAAGGTCTCTGCAAATAAATAAAAAAAAAAAACCCAGAGAATGAAAATATTTATTTAGATCCCATCATCATTCCACATGTGAATGGAAGCATTATTCTGTATTAAGATGCGAGCTGTTCTATAGAGAGAGCGCTCCGTGACGCATTGGTGAGCAATTTACCAGGCCCTTGTGCCAGGAATCGAGTTCACAAAAATGCAATGATGCGGCCACTTTGTGTGCCATCTAGACACAAAGGAGATGGAGAATGAAAAGCCGAACGCCCGCCCGCCACACACCTGCCCCTCAGCTGCATCACAATGCCGGATTCCTGGGTTTTGATATGGTGTGATATGATTCATCTGGAACTGGGATTTTCGCTCTGAGCCTGGCATTACTCCTCACGGGGCCGTCGTGCCAGCCCTTTGTTCCCCTAAGCCTCTGTCTCCTTGTGTGATACATCTGGGGCATTAACAGTGCTCATTCAATTATATCTTGGCTTTTTTTTTTGCCCAGTAATCCAGCGTGCCTGTGTACGCGGAGCACAGCTGTGAGTGGGTGAGGACGAACCTTCTTTAGAAAATGTGTTTAACCTGCCGCATGCCAGGGAAGAGTTAGCACGGTGCCAACGTCACGCACACGCTCCAGATTATAATCGCTCAGCCAAGCGAGTGCCTGCCGTAGGTTATGTAAATACGCTGCCGTCAGATAAAGTTAAGTAGATGTGTCGATCAAAAAATATCCTTTGATTCAGTTGTGGCGCTCACAACTGTAGAACTACAAGTCCCAGCATGGCTTGTAGTTGCTCACCAGTCTGATTTATGGAATTCTACTGTGGCTGTATTGTGGTATTGCAAAGTTCTGATGTGTATCATCATATACCAGTGATGGGCCAGAGACGGCCCTCCGAGCCATCCACTGTGGCCCCCGGCTCCTTCCTGCTGTATTATCTGATTTGTTTGTTATAGCTTATAATACTTGTCTAAAATGATTACATGTTATTACAGATAGATGTCTCCTTCTTTGATTCAAAATATTGTTTTAAATTCTTACTGAGATTGAGGGTTATGTGTGGCCCTTTTAGAAGATTAAAGGGCCACACCAAGCAGACCCTGAAGTGTATCAGTTTGCCCATCACTGCAAGACTTTGACATAACCCTATTTAGAGTTATGTATTATACACGACAATGGCTTAGTGGTTAGCATTTCTGCCTCACAGCACTGGGGTCATGAGTTAAATTCCCGACCATGGCCTTATCTGTGAGGAGTTTGTATGTTCTCCCGTGTTTGCGTGGGTTTCCTCTGGGTGCTCTGGTTTCCTCCCACACTCCAAAAACATACTGGTAGGTTAGTTGGCTGCTAACAAATTGACGTGTGTCTCTCTATGTCTCTCTGTCTTTGTCTCTCTATGTCTGTCTGTCTCTCTCTCTCTGTCTGTGTGTGTTAAGGAATTTAGACTGTAAGCTCCATTGGGGCAGGGACTGATGTGAGTGAGTTCTCTGTACAGCGCTGCGGAATTAGTGGCGCTATATAAATAAATGGTGATGATGATGATACACCCAAAACAGTGAATTCCTAGTTAGCAGTAGGTTTATTTCTACCATCCTTCTTAATATGTACCATGATAATTACCAGGACTAAGTCACTGAGACAAGACTACTTCCTGACATTGCTATATGTACCGTTGTTTAATGCCTTTATTCCATTCCGTTCATGCGATAGGTTACATTGTTACTCCCTGTGTTACTAACCGTATTATGTACGATATTCTCTGCACAGAATGCTCCTGCCATGCGATTGGCTCCGTGAATGAAACATTGAACCACAGCTGGAAATGCCACCCCAGGACGGGGTTCTGTTACTGCAAGCCGGGTGTGGCCGGCCCGTTCTGTGACCGCTGCCTGATGGGGTACTGGGGGTTTGGGGACAGTGGCTGCCGGTCGTGTGACTGTGCCAGAGATTGTGACCCGGACACAGGAGAGTGTGGAAACAGGTAACACAGGCCTAGCTAATGAATACCTGTAAAAAACTATTTACACCAGTAATAACCTAAAATTAAGAAGCCATCAGTAGATTTGTGACCATCTGAAGTGACGTAGGCCGAGTGCTTTTTCATTGGATATGGAACTCTGAGGTGACCTAAATGTCATTATAATAATCTATTTCTTATGTATGAGAGTTGTTACATTGTTACTAATCTCAAACACAGATTATGTAGCTACCCACCAATCACAACTCAGTATGTAAATGAATCGCTTTATCATGAATGCTTTATCCCCCCTTAGTAGCCATGACAACAAGCACTATCTGAATATTCCTATTGGTGGAAGGATCCCTGACATCATAGATACACCAGCCAATGAGAGTGAAGATGAATGGAAGTGGACCAGTGAACAGGGTTTTTCAGCTCTGAGACATCCAGGTAACTATGGTGACCGGTGATGATGTGCGCCAACTGTGTCCCTTTACTACAAGTTCCAGCATGCTTTGACAGACAGAGCTGTCTATCACTGTGCCTGCAAGTCTATTTATATGTAAATCTAAGTTACATGACAATAAATCAGAATTTGTGCATAACTGCATTTGTATAGCACAGTGCACAATGAAACGCGTGGAGCCTGTTGACCATATTTATAACGGCATTGTTTCACTTATTATTTACATGTACGCGGCACCTCTGCCCACCAGAGAAGTGTGTGTGTAAAGAGCGGATGTTGGGGAGCATTACCGATTTCTGCCACATGAAATATGCGTACGGTAAGTGGGGAAAGTGATGTTACTGGGAATACCGAATCATAGCGATGGTAAAATGGTTTTCCATTGACTAAATTCTGAATATTTCTAACTGAATTTTTTAATGCCATATTTGCTTTCGCAACACTCAATGTGAGTGAGAAGGAGAGAGAGAAATACAATGAAAGAAGGAGAGAGAAAGAGAAGAAGAGAGAAGGAGAGAGAAAGAGAAGAAGAGAGAAGGAGAGAGAACGAGATAGAGAGGGAGAGAGAAATACAGAGGAGGTAGAGGGAGAGAGAGAGGAAGAGAGAGAGGGAGAGAACGAGAGAGAGAGGAGAGAGAAAGAGAAGGAGAGAGGAGAGAGAAAGAGGAGAGAACGAGAGAGAAAGAGGAGAGGAGAGAAAAAGGAGAGAGAACGAGAGAAAGAGAACGAGAGAGAGGGAGAGAACGAGAGAGAGGAGAGAAAAAGGAGAGAGAACGAGAGAAAGAGAAGGAGAGAGAACGAGAGAGAGGGAGAGAGAAATACAGAGAAAGAGAAGGAGAGAGAGGGAGAGAACAAGAGAGAGAGGTAGAGGGAGAGAGAGAGGAGAGAGAAAGAGAGAAAGAGAAGGAGAGAGAGGGGGAGAGAGGAGAGAGAGAAATACAGAGAAAGAAGGAAAGAGGGAGAGAATGAGAGGGAGAATTAGAGAAAATAAATATATTCTTTTATAAAGGTGATTATAACATAATGTTGCTTGTATTTCAGGTTTAATCTTTAAATTCATGGGAATAGCAACATTGTTACATTGTCACTGGTCACATTGGTCTCTGTGAATGCCGTAACCTGTAGCTGATTGTATCTCATGTGTCCTCTAGTAATAAAAGCCAGGATCTTGTCTGCCCATGATAAGGGGACGCACGCAGAGGTGGTGGTGAAAGTAAGGAAGGTCCTAAAATCAGGAAAAGTGAAAATCGGACGAAACAATAGGAGCATCTATCCGGAATCGTGGACCAACCGTGGCTGCACCTGTCCTATCCTAAACCCTGGTATGTTCCATATGGCATATTCACATGATGGACCGTATATGATATATCTTATATCAGTCTTAGGGAACCGGTGGTTTCACCGTATATTGTGTTCGAGGCTGTAGGTACAAACTTCCTGGAGTGCCGACAGGTTACTTAAATCTGATCTACTTTTTTTTATGACCATTGAGGAGAGTCCTTGTGGAACTTACCTGGGCTGGCATCACACCACTGACTATATATAATAAAGCTGTGCTTCATCTATGCATTAAAACCCACAAACAAACTATACAGGATGATGCCAACATCTACTAATATGCTGATCTTAGTTTATTACTATTTTGTGTAAAGTCCCAAATTCCTGTTTTGGGCAACCGGTTCTTTAGACCTCCACCTTCGGTGCCCCCCAATGTTACTTGTATACACCTTGGTGACTGCAGAGTGTGACCGAAAGAAGGGGAGGAAACCGTCTGCACTATACAAGCAGCCAGGATAGAGGAGCGCACATGATTCAGGGGCAAACGCAGGATTTGTAGAGGGGGGGTTTCCACACCACGCCGCCAGTGGGCGTGACCAGTATGCATGGGGGCGTGGCTATAATTTTAGACAGTGCTTGGCTGCTCTCCAACTCTTGCTATCCCCATAATATACATGGGCAATGCTGCGTGGACTACTGTTAGGTGCACACAGCTCTCCCTTTTCTAGCAGAGCTGCGTGAAGCAGGGGCAGGGTCCAGCCACCTCAATTATACAGTCCCCCAGGCTTGAATGGGGGTTTCCAGGCACTAGGAAACTCCCCTCAGTTTGCCTATGCGATTGAGCTGAGCAATACCAGCATTAAATAATAGTAGGCAACCCTGTTAATGGGTTGCAAAGCTGATTTGCGACATAAATTGGATCCTGACTTATATAGTGGAAGTAGCAAAAAAAAAAAAAATTATATATATATATATACACCCAATAATTCTAAGCTATAGAGCGCTTAGAAAATGCAAATGTAAAATGTGAGAGAATAATTAAATTAATACCTAAATACAGCAGGCGGCTCCCCAGTCGTTTAGCACCTGTCTGCAGGTGTGATACCTAATAGAAAAATAAGAGACAGGGGGCGCCACACATAGTGCAATTATAAGTGATACACAGTGATATTCCTCCAAACATATATATAGTTCCCGTACCAGATATTCAGAGTATAAGAGCCAATAGATATATGATGAAATCCCTCTGATGGCACCACGAGTAGAAACTGGTAATCAGGGTAATCCTGGATAGCGGATATCCCCTCCTGATATTTAGGTAAGATGAATATCTGCAAACTCAAATATAAGCCACAATAGTGTAAAACCGTCAGTGAACCACACCTAGGTACTTAAAAAAACCATCCTTACCTGGCCTGTTATGCACTACCAGAGTGGTACTAAATGACTGTAAGACAACTTCCATTCAGTGGCATCGGTCCTAACAACGTGAGCGGAACCATTTTTTTTGCAGAAACCAGGGAAGACTGGAATTTTACTTCATAAATGGCATTAGACAAACTTACAGTCGCTTCACAGTAGCTATCAGCTCATTGTATCTCTATTATAATACAACATAGTGCGATTTCAGTGCAGAACAGGCCTCCCAAATATTTCCACTGCGAAGGATGTTGCAGCAAGACTCTGGTTCGTGGGTGCGGGGTCGTGCCACGCAGCATGCCACAGTCTCATCCGGTACGCAAAGGGTCAGGACTTGGGAACCTTGCAAAGAATGCCAGTTTTATATACTTCCCCGGGAATTGCTGACAGACACAGTGCCCTTTCTGTTCCCTCCTGTCTGGGCTGGTTGGGGCACAAGATCAGTTGCTTCGGTCTCTTGTCCAAAAGTCTTGTTCTACAAGTGGAGCTGAAAGAATCAGACTGTTATGTAAGATCATCCGGCAGTCCTATCCCCGTCCAAGTGCTGGTCATTATATTCCTATTTCTGATTATGTCGCCTTAAGTTCAAGATCTCATTCTGTCGCCTTTTAATTTTGCCTTACTAAACCCACGTATGTGGGAGAGAAACAGCTAATGATTTGTGTAATGTGTATCTAATGTGATGTTACCTATAGCCGGGCTCTTTTTCATTGGCTTTTACAGCTCCTGGGAGAATTTGCTCACTCGTAGCAGCGTACCAAAGCACTTGTCTGGTTAACGTCCTTTGGAAAAACATTTTCTCAAGCTACAAGTGCATCTAGGAATAGGGCGGCGCACTGTACCCTAATGTAACTTCACACCAAACTTCAACCTAACACTTTAGAATCACCTCTTTTAGGAAACATTCAGTTTTTTCTTAAATACCGCACAGTTTACCCTCACTAATGATGAGTCCAGAGACATCAGGACTGTTGTCTGCTATTACCTGTTACACGTTTGAGTTTTTAGCTGGAGAAAAGGATTTTGAGCAAAGTATGTCTCAGAATGCACTTCTCTGGGCAAAATGCATTGCAGTCCTTTCTGGAGTGGAAATTGTTTGCCCACATTTACAGCAAGGAAAGCCCCTAACACTGCACCCCCAAATTATAATTTAATCATCTCACAGAAGCAAACCTTGATTTTGCAGTGATCAGTACTAGGGGGACCTAATCTCGCCTGGTATCAGACAGAGCAGAATTCTTCTCCTCCGCAAACACTGCCATCTTGCGCTGCAGACCAATGCCCTCTGCCAGGAATCCAGGCATGCAACGTCATCCAAGAATATTTTGTCTCGTCTGTTTGGCGCATCATGAACGAGGCCTTATATGGAAGGTGACGCAAACACACTGCTCTGGAAACAGTGCCGATACCAGCACTCTGCAAGTGTCTGTTGTGTTACCGCAGACCGTTCTTGCAGAATTTTCAGGGGTTTTCCTCTGACCCATGTTTTACGATACCACGTGACTGGCAGGCGCCAGTATCAATCATTCCCGTTCTGTGCTTGCATTGAGAGCCATTTGGAATGTGGAATGAGCAGCTTTGCTCATACCGCCAATCCGATGGAGACCTTGAGGTTGAGCACCATTGAAAGGCTTATTCACATGCGGTGTTATATGTCTGGGACGCCAGAAAACAGCAGTGGGGCGACAAACCAATTGAAACAATAAAATGTTGCTATAACCCACACACGAACCAGTCAGAAACTGTTATTTTCCCCAGTACATTTTAGAAAATGAGCGCAATCCTATTTATAAATGTTACCGTAAGCTTTTGCTGTGCAGTAGAACAGGTGGTTCTTGTCCAAATTAATTCCTCTTCTCTTTCAGGTATAGACTATCTGATAGCGGGACCGGAGGACACGAGGAGCAACAAGTTGCTGGTCAACATGAACAGTCTGGTCAAGCCCTGGAAAGCAGTTTGGGCAAAGCAGGCCGCCGATTTTATCCGGTCAGGCTGTAAATAGAGCTTTGACGCTAGAAGTGATCAGACTACTACCCTGCCACTGCCTTATAAACAGATTATTTCTTATATACACACCTCTGGTAGTAGCATAGGCCTTATGCCAACCAGAAGGAACTCTCATGCCAAGCCAATCAGCACGCACCATTTGTCTCTACGGCTTCTCAATGTATTCCTGGCTTCTATACTGTATCGGAGACTGCATGGAGGCAAATTGCCTGTTTGTTCCTGTAGCAAGCAATGGCCGCTGCTTTCAGAACTTGGCCTGGATGGAAATCTATTCATATATATATTTTGTCAGTCAGAGCCAGACCTATACATACAAGTTAGAACGAGCAGTGACGTTTTACAGCATGGAAAGAAGACACCGGACGTGACAATCATTGAGGTTATATTACATTATATAGAGACTTTACAAATTAACACATTTCAATTATGCTACATTTGGCTTCTCGCTACATAATCATAACTGCAAAACAACAGACGTGCAACCAAAGTATTGTCCACCACTTAGTGGGGAGATTTCAAGTACAGTAAAATGCCAATTTTTTTTTTAATGGGTAACATCATAACTTTAAAGATAACTTGTTACCTACACACAGAGGAGGCAGCCATTTTTTTGTGGACTGAACCAGTACTCAGAAATATGCAGCCTATCCAATCACTAGGAACCAGTGACATCACTGAGAGTGCAGCCTATCCAGTCACTAGGAACCAGTGACATCACTGAGTGCAGCCTATCCAGTCACTAGGAACCAGTGACCTCACTGAGAGTGTAGCCTATCCATTCACTAGGAGCCAGTGACATCACTGAGAGTGCAGCCTTTCCCTTTTCTAGGAGCCAGTGACATCACTAAGAATGCAGCCTATCCCTTCACTAGGAGCCAGTGACATCACTGAGAATGCAGCCTATCCCTTCACTAGGAACCAGTGACATCACTGAGAGTGCAGCCTATCCCGTCACTAGGACCCAGTGACATCACTGGGCCCTGATAGGCTGCATTCTGATGAGCAATGCTGCCAATGGCTACCTCCACTGTGTGTTGTTGACCGGTGCACTTTAATGGACTGATTATTTCCAATTTTAGGACTGGGAAAAGATTTAACCATGTGTCTGCTGCAGGGTCTTACGACAGCCACTCTGTGTTACAGACAGGGGGACTTCTGTTTAATCTGCACCTGTTTTTGTTTTTTTTCTAGAATAGACTGTTTAGGAAACCCTTCTGCATCTAAGCTGCTGATCCTGGATTTTTCTTTCTGTAAATATTACACTTCTCAACAGCTTCCGTTTTCTTAGCCCGTTCAATGATGACATCTCCAGGGCATTCTAGAAACCCCTTTTTTTGTACCTAAATCTAAATTAAAATTATTTAAACATGTCTGTGATTCTGTTCTAGTTACTAACAACAGAAAATTTACTTTAGTTATATTAGATCATTTTGAGAATCTCAATCAGAAGATGGTGGTACATACGGAGTCTCATTAAGGGTTGGACGTCCGTAAGGTATGCAGTAGTCAGTTCTCTTACACCCGGCCTGGTCAACCTCTGGCTATCTAGCCCCAGCAGGCTCTGACAGCTATTGAATGGAAATCTACTGCCAAAGCATGCTGGGACTTGTAGTTTCACAACACCTGGAGACCCACAGGTTGACCAGGCCTGGTCTACACAAAGCGGAGGTGGATGTTTTTATTGACTGAATGAATGAGCAGCCTATCGGTTCACTAGGTGTCCGGTACCTCACTGAGGCATGAGGCACACAGTTGTGAATTGATAGACCTCTTTCAGTATCCAAAATGACATAATTGCTGCATGTGTGGTAGTTATCCTTGAACAGATAATATAGTATACACTATATGCTGTCAAAAAACTAATTTTCACTGAATACTAAAAAGACTACTAGTCAGTAATATACATCCAACAGTGTCCATATCGCTGTACAAACAAATGCTAAAAATGGACATTAACCCAAAGTGTACCTAAAGCCTACAATGAGATGCCAGGATTATCAGTACTGGCGCTGTCTGTCCAAAACCTCAACAAACTCTCTGGGGTCACGAGTTCAAATCCATCCAGGGCCCTATCTGGGTGGAGTTTATATGTTCTCCCCACACTTCCGTGGGTTTCCTCTGTGTGCCCCAGTTTCTCCCCCACACTCCCAAAGACATACTGGTACCTTCATTATAGTCTGATGAAATTAACCTAAGTGTCCGTGTGTTAGGGATTTACGTGGCAATAGTTACCCAAACACACAGTGACCAGGTTGTTCGACAACCGACAAACCCCCACCAAGAATTCATAAACAGAAAGCACAATTGTGAATTTCTATAGACGAACCCCTGGGCAGTCCGTTTGGCAGACACTCCGCAAACAACAGAATTGAGAAAGATGTAAGGAACTCGGCACAAGGTAAAAAGGTCTTTAATATCTTCAAGTAACACTCTATGCACATGATCCACAGCATGAGCGCAGGCTCACTAATTCAGTGCAAGTTTGGAGGATAGAGGCAGCGGTGTAGACACAGACCAGAGAGTAGAAGTTACAGTATACTCAGAATTACTACAGATTAGCATTGAATCATTTCTCAGTGATGTTTGTGAGCGATCGTCTTGTCCGTGAACAGGCAACTACTGCAAATGAAGACCGACAGAGGGAGCAAGCTGAACACTTGAAGAGGAACATTTAAATCCTGGCACCAGAAATGCAGACTGTTGTGCCCAGATTACATACACAGAATACCACAAAGATTCCTACTAGCCTCAAAACAGATCGTCCGCAGTAATGCCAATCTGTACTCTATTTCCACCGGGTACTTATACACACACACGCGATTTGTTCCCCCCCAGCTTATTTCAGTTGGATACATGAATAAAATGTAAATGATTTGAAATGATCTCTGAGTGAAGTACAGGGGACTGTCTTGTGGTCACGGATCTGTGTCAAGCCTGTTGGCCCTTTATCTATATATATATATATATCACGGTGTATACATGCTGGCAGAGGGGCAGCATATGTCTGCATTTTGCAGTCCTTAGAACGGTGGTGGGTGGGGTCAAAGGAAGTAGGAGGCGACTGCCTCCGCTCCTGCATTAGCTGGTACCCTCCTCCTCCTCGCCGGGTGAAGCCTCGGTGGGATCCGACTCTTCACCTCGCTGGTCTTTTTTGACCTCGTCATCGTCTTCCTGCGGGTAGAGGTCGGGGTACTTCTGCATACACTCCTGCATCCCGCGGAACTGGTCCAGGCAGTCGGAGCCTTTGATTTCCTCCTCGCTGTAATGGAAACACGAGAAGGCGGCTTTGAATTGCTCCCCGCAAGGCCCGCTGGCCATGCCTCCCAGACAAGGGCAATTCCAGTTGATATCTCCATTTGGTAGGATCAGCCCTGGGGAAAAACAAGAAAGCCGCAGTTAGAACGTCCCATCAGAGCCCAAACTCCGATCATTTAGAGGCAACCGTCATCACATTACTGTATTTTAAATGTCTCACATTAATATATGAGATCTTATTAAGGGAGAGAAAAGTAAAGAGGGTGCAAAGTGTGTCCCATTATAAGTGTAGTAACGAAACCCAACTCTGAACTGGAGCAAGAATCAGGCGTTTTTGTCGAGTTGCATGCTACATTCCTTTTAATCCTAAAAACATGCACCCTCATTTTAATGCCTCATCTTAATACGGTTGCTCTGCAAAAGACAACGTCATTTTCTGTACTCCATAAAACTAGAGACTAACCTGTGCGCCTACTCCGCACGTAGCCAGGAACCCCCTCAAACTGCAAAAAACCCTCACACCGGCCAATGCAAACTTCGGCTCTTTCGTAAACAGCGGCTTGCTCCAAAATACCTATGCGATTCTGCACCGTGCGTCCCCAGTTTTGCAGATTGTAAATGAATCCCAGTGTTTTAGGTGTCTGGCTTTTATAACATTGAGTCAAATGTTGTTTGCTGCTCTTGGATACGACACAAAACTACTCTGTAGATACATAGCCATCAAATGTCCAGAGTGGATCCGTGTCAGATCCAAGGGTAACATAACCGCCCCAAGTAAGTTGCGCAGAAAAAAAAAAAAGCTGAAGGTGGACAAGTTTAAGTCACTGTATGCATGTATGAGACCTTTCTGTAGGCCATATAATATATTCGTGTGTACCTGCTGACTAGAACCTACAAGAAATAGACAAGAGCATGCGATCTTGATTGCTTATTAAATAAAATAAAATTTAGGATGAATAGAGTAGAGAATTCCCCAATTAAAAATACAAAACAAGGCTTTCATATCAGGTCAATTATGTGCAAAAAGCAAGCTGGAATTTCTACAAATGATAGGTTACAATACAATCGTTTGGTGCAAGTTCATTGTTCCTACATGAATTAAAATCCATGATATCAATCTTCAACTCTTTGCTGAGCAAATCAAACTGAGCAAGAATTAAAGGGATAGTATAGAAACAGGAAGAGGGGCGTTGGGGAACTCCATCTGCGAGGATTCATTATCAATAAATACAGCAGATTGGAATGACAATACAGAGCTCTAATGACGGAGACCTTTACTCGTCCACATATTGATTAACAGTGTTGTTCTAATGTCCAGAAGGTCAGTGTATTGTCCCCATCCCCATGTTATGCAGTGGAGGGAGGGGCATCATGCCCTTCAATGCCCTATAGTAATTCCCTCTGACCTGCCGTTAAGGTTGCGGGTGACATAATGCTCCGCATCCTACACACAAAGCTCTCTGCAATGCCAAGCGATGTTTTCAATCTTTTTTTGTTTTGAGGTCAGTGGCAGCTTTAGACAATGTCTCCCACCCCGCAGCCACCCCCCCTTAATACGAGTGACAGGCGGGATGAATTCGACTATTCATCTCTCGCTGCCAGCTGCTGCCCGGCCGCGACACCAGTCTTTTCAGAAGCAGTCAGCCAATAAAAGATGGCATTAACCCTTCAAATCCACACTGTAACCCTTGGAAACCAGACACCAAACACACACAAAAACCTTACACTCATTTCCAAAGATGTAACAGAAACAAAACAATACATATTGTTGTATGTAATAATTTCGTCAGCGTTCTAAAGATTTTAAAGGTTCAAGTGGAACCATATACACTGTGGAAGTAGCCATTGTGTGGCCTGTACCAATATACAGACTATAAAGTCTCTAGGAGCTACTAACATTGCTGTATCAGAAGGCACTTAATGTTCCAGTGACATCACTAGCTCCTATGAAGGACGGGCTGCATGGTCATAGATATTGGTTCAAACTGTTATTCCCCAGTCCATACTCAAGCATTGAATGATTGGAATAATTTAACAGATATCCAATATACAATTTATTACCCAGAGCTGCGGTGACTGCTACAAATGTACAGGAATGCATATAAGCAGCTGCAGAATACATATTATTGACTTATTTTTGGAGAGTACACGCACACAATAAATGTTATGGACATAACATCCTGCGCCTGTAGCTCCGCCCCCTTTGATGAACACGTACAGATAATCCCATGGTACGTGCTCCCCATACCAGGACATGCTTAGAGACATCCGCTGACTCCGCATGCTTCCATAATCTGGTTTTTGGATCAGCGTCCACATCAAAATTTAACTCTTTGCAGCGAATCAAATTCTCGATGCAAAGTCTGGAGACAGAAATGGCTAATGAGTCATTTTTTAACCGGTTACCCAGTGCCAAGTTTGCGGAGTCTAAACTATGCATTCCATGGCTCATCGACACCCCCCCACCCCCGCTTTGTGGGTTATGCGATAGTGTCTTAATGCTGCCCTCTGGAGGCAACAGGTGGAATAAGTTTCCAAGCAAGTCATATGGAATACATGTTCGGCAGAACTGATTAACGCTTAACAGGGAATGGAAACGGCCCAGGAGATGCCAAAATTTTTATACAGACACCAGCACTATTGTCAATGTGTCAAAAAACACAGTCAGATGTTTGCTTTAATTTCAGCTATGAACAATACATAACCAATGTTATATTTACTGTGTGCTTCTATATCTTCTGTACTTTGTCAGGATGGAGTTTGTCATCTTCTGGGCAGCTATGAATATTCCAAAGTATAAATGTGAAAGTGAACAGCTCATGTCCTGTCCAGTGCGTGCTCACCGTAAACCCTGTTACATAAAACTGTACAAGATATTTGTTTTTTTCTGTGCAATTTATGCAGACCGACAAAATGCAACTGATAAATCCAGTGGGTTGTTTGCCGGATACTTATAAAGCTTGGCAACGATATCGGAGTACAACAATGGAGATGTAATACCGTACGACAGGGGCTGACAAAATAATGCAGAACTTAGGCAGCAAGTCAAATCTAGGAGCTAGTAGGATCCCGTAAGGAGCTAAGGAAGAGTCATTAACAAAATGAAAAAAAAAAAGAAAAAAAGAAAAAGAAGCGCAAGTCTATCCTCTCTCCATAAATCCCTTATATCACCACCTGGTAGGCCTATTATTTCGGGTGTTGGGTCACTTACCTCTAATCTTTTATTATTTATAGATTTGGTTTACAGACCCACGTCATGTCGCTTAAGTCGTATATTAAAGATAACACACATTTTTTAAGTTTAATTTCAACTATTCAATGGAAAGGAGATTTTTTATTTCTAACATGTGATCTCGAAACCTTGTATACGAATATACCACTCAGGGCAGGTATAAAGGCAACTGAAGGTTATTTGGATAAGGATGGTGACTTAAGTGCAAATGGGCGTGGGTTTGTTTTCGATTCGATTGATTTAATTTTGACACATAACTACTTTATCTTTGATCGCCAGTGTTATTTACAAATCCATGGGACAGCAATGGGCACTTGGCTCGCCCCGAGTTTTGCAAATTCATACATGGGATGCTTTGAACAACAATATATATGGGATTGTGGATTCGGGTGAACCTGGTGCTCTATGAAAGATATATCCAATATAAAATACTTTTACTAACCTACAAGGCCATCAACAAAGCTGCACCAACATACATTTCCTCTCTTGTCTCAAAATATCTCCCAACTCGGCAACTCCATTCTACACAAGATCTGCGTCTCTCATCCATCCTCATTACATCCTCCCATTCCTGGTTACAGGACTTTTTTCGGGCTGCACCCACTCTGTGGAATTCTCTCCCTCGCACAATAAGACTCTCCTCAGGTCTACAAACTTTCAAGCATTCTCTGAAAACCTACATATTCAGACAAGCTTATAATATTCCTCAATCACCCTCTTAACCTCACTACCTTTAGCCTGTTACCGCCTGTTACACAATTTCACACAAGACAACTACCCCCTGACCAACATTGTTGTGTGACAGGATCATTTAGCTTATGAGTCACTTTTACCTTTGCAGTCTAGCTGGGCCAATATGCAAAATGTAGACTTAAACTCATGTGTCAATCTCCCATTGTCCCATAGATTGTAAGCTTGCGAGCAGGGCCTTCTCACCTCTTTGTCCGTTTTACCCAGTTTGTTTATTAGTTTATTATGTTTGTCCCCAATTGTAAAGCGCTACGGAATATGTTGGCGCTATATAAATAAATGATGATGATATATTGACAATCTATTTTTTTTGTTTGGCACGGGGATATGGAATCATCTACACTTTTTGTTGATTATTTGAATACTAATAATTTTGGTCTCAAATTCACCAGTCACGTTAATAAAAGCTATATCAACTTTATGGATATTGCCCTATTGATTGAGGAGGGTAAGAATGTAACAAAAACCTACTACAAAGAAGTTGACAGTAATCATTTTTTAAATTATACGAGCTGTCACTTGCAGGTATGGAAGAACAATATCCCCAAAGGACACCTTTCGAGACTGCGAAGGAATTGTAGTTCAGATTAAACTTTTTTGGAACAAACTAAAATACTTTAAGATTCATTTAAAGAGCAGGGCTATTTTAAAACATAAGATTTTAATGTCTTCAGTACCAAATACACCTAGAATTATATTCAGACGAGGTCTTACCTTAAACAATAAACACGTGCCTAGTCATTTTAAACAAAAAGAGATACTGAAAGAAAGAGGTGAAGATAAAGAAAAGGAAGAAGTGAAAACGAGGTGGGATTAAAGTTTTCTTTGGAAGCCATCAGTTTTTTTAAATGTAATAATAAATCATGTATCACGTGATTTTTTTTAATTATACTCAAAGAAAGTGTTTTTTTTTTAATCTTCTGTAACCAACAAGAAATATGAGATTAAGGATTTTATAAATTGTCAAACAAAATATGTTATATACTTGATAGAGTGTGACTGTGGAGTTCAATATATAGGCAGAACTACTAGGACGTTGAACACTAGATTTTTAGAACACAGGAGAAACATTTTAAATATGAATAGTACACACTGTCTGGCCAAACATTTTATTCAGAAACATGATGGATCCCTAGAGGGGTTACATATTATCTCTATAGAACAAATTAAACTTATTGAAAGAGGAGGAGATAGATTTGCCTCCCTATGTAAGGGAGACTTTACATTTTTGCACTTGACTATGTTCCCAAATGGTCTGAAGGACTGTGTAGACTTAAATATGTTCAAACCTTTTCCTTTTTTTCCCCTCTTCCTATTGGTTATTATAGAGATGAGAATTCGAAGATTTATTAAGTATGTTAAAGTGGTTAATCAAAGAGTCAGTTGGCTCCATGAGGAGAGAAATTGCTTTACATATAGAAGGTTACCGGTTTGAGTCCCTATAAGACCTGGCTGGTAATAGTTTAATTTATTTATTATCTTTAAATCTTATGCAAAATATTAAATATTATATTTTTTAATGTTTAAATGAACTTAAGAAAAAGATTTTGAATCTGCTCAGTAGTTTCTTTTGGTTGACTATAGGGGTAACTTATTTAGGCGATGAATCAAAAGGTAGATTTTGATCTATAAGAGGATTTAAATAATTGTTATTAGTATTGTGTCGATTATTAAATGACATGTCCCTATAAAATAAAGAATTATTTTGCTGTTATTATATTTTTGAGGTTTTCAATAATATAAGCAACCTTATACCACAGAAGGAATATAAAATGTTATAGAAAGGTAATGAATTTGCTTCAGACTACTTGACACGTGTTTTAAGTTGGCAAATTAGTTAATTTCTTGTGATTGGTTCAAGTGAGTGTTAAAACAAGAACCTGACTGCAGTATGCCATCTCTGAGGAAACTACACTATTACAGTGGAGAAACGCGTCACCTAGATTGCATTCCCTGCCAAATAATATGAATAGGACCTATGATTAAGTGTGATTACACAGATTATCCAAGTCTACCAATCTCTTTATTACGCTAATTTGAATTACAGCAAATTGTT
Source organism: Mixophyes fleayi (assembly GCF_038048845.1). NCBI lineage: Eukaryota > Metazoa > Chordata > Amphibia > Anura > Limnodynastidae > Mixophyes > Mixophyes fleayi. The sequence continues at coordinate 134,765,020 of NC_134409.1, forward strand.
TGGAGACAAAAGACAGGAAGTAATAAAAACTCTAGCAGTTTCAGTTGGTCTTATCTAGAATGGTATTTGCGTTTACAATTAGTATTAATGTTAAGCGGTTTTTAAATCTGCAACACAGGTGCAATGAAAAGGTTTTTTTTAGTTTTTAGAATGTAGCAAAGTTCTATAGATCTTGTTCAATAAAATGTAAAATGATATTCCCATTCCAGAAACCTAGAATTAAATTGAACAAATATATCACCAATATACAGTGGAGGCGAACATTTTGTGGGCTGAGCCAATACTCAGTCTACAGTTTCACTAGGGACTAGTGAATCCATAGGCTGTCTGCACAGTGTGTAGGTGACTGGTCCACATTACAATCCATAAGTATGATCCATAGGAGTTTGTATAGGAAATATTCATGGATATAATGACTCAAACGTCACTGACCTTGATCTTCGTAGGGGTCGTTGGGATCATCAGCGATCAGTTCCGCACTGCTTGGTGTCGCATGGTCCTCTTTGGTTACAAAGATAATTTTGTCCTTTCCTTGAATGTTTGAAAAATATGAAATATTTCAAAAAGGTATTCCCAATTACAAAGTTTTTTTCCCAGTTGGAGAGTAACTCAAATTCTAGCATTTATCCAGGTTTTATCAATTTTTTTCATCTTAAGTATAAAAAAGACGTGGTCTATTACTGTAAGAGACATGTAGGTATATACATTTTATAAATACAAGAAAAAGTCACATTGATATATAATTAACACATCTGTATTAACGGGTAATGTCACATTAATTTCACTGGAGGAGGCATAGCTTCCTGTATCTATTTATTTGGGTGTTTTGTACAGAACGGATTAGTGTCTGATAAATAAACCTGTCAGGCTATGAAAAACTTTCTTCTAATACACTGAACCCATTAAGGAGATCCCTCATGTAAACCACTGCTAAAATGTCCTCTCCTATTGCTCCTGATCCCTCCCTCAGTGTTCTCCAACATCCAAGTGCCCTCCAACATTTTGGTGTCCTCTCCTCACCCATCCTCAGTGCCCCCACGAGCCAGGTGACCTCTCCTCGCCCATCCTCAATGCCCCTACGAGCAGGGGCCCTCTCCTCGCCCATCTTCAGTGCCCCCACGAGCCAGGGGCCCTCTCCTCGCCCATCCTCAGTGCCTCCAGGGGCCTCTCCTCGCCCGTCCACAGTGCCCCCACGAGCCAGGGGCCTCTCCTCGCCCATCCTCAGTGCCCCCACCAGCCAGGGGCCCTTTCCTCTCCCGTCCTCAGTGCCCCCACCAGCCAGGGGCCCTCTCCTCACCCGTCCTCAGTGCCCCCACCAGCCAGGGGCCCTCTCCTCACCCGTCCTCAGTGCCCCCACCAGCCAGGGGCCCTCTCCTCACCCGTCCTCAGTGCCCCCACCAGTCAGGGGCCCTCTCCTCACCCGTCCTCAGTGCCCCCACCAGTCAGGGGCCCTCTCCTCACCCGTCCTGAGTGCCCCCATGACCCAGGGGCCCTCTCCTCACCCATCCTCAGTGCCCCCATGACCCAGGTGCCCTCTCCTCACCATCTTGGACCCTTCCTGGTTATTGCCCCCCAGGAACAGGTCCACCCCGGGGTGTCCTTCCTTACCCTCCTGCCTGCAGTAGGACATGGCTGAAGCTTTTCCACAGTGCGACCAGCACACACTGCCCGCGCACTGTGATTACGTCACACACACAGCGACGCACAGGTCAGAGGACCCTAATGGCGGCCGCCCTGGTGATGCCTGTTCCGGAGAGTCCGCCCTGTCAGAGAGCCGGGGGGATGTGTACCAGCGTGTCACACAGACCCGGCCACTGATCACTAAATACCAGGAACACCGCCCCCACCAGTCACCAGAGGTCACAGAGATCAGCGCCTCACCAGAGAACTACAACTCCCGGCATGCACCGCGCGGCGGGACCTCCCGAGCATGCGCAGATCCCGTCGTGTCAGGGAGGAAACTTTGTAGCGAATATCTGGCAACTAGTGAGACTCAGATCCCTCTGTGTCTGCACCCCGGGCGGGACCATGGCCAAGACTGTGAGTTACCCCCATAACCCTGTATATACTGACCGGGCCACTGGTGGAACTGCAAGTCCCAGCATGCCAGGGAGGCTGAGACAGAACTTTACAGATATGCATTATAGTATTATCTACCAGGCATATTACATATGTGTATCTATATATTATATCCTATATCTAAATATGTGTATATATATAAAATCATATCAATCTATAACAAATAATTATCTATCTCTCTATTGTGTGATATATATTTTTCCCAGTATGCAGATAACAATGCCACTAGAGAACACACTGTGATTAAGAGTGAACCGGCCCCAGGATTCCTGGCTCGCCTCAGTGACACAGCTGGAGGGATGCTGGTCGGCTTTGTCGCCTTCTCCCTTTCTTTCTATCTATTGTTTACTAATGAGGTGAGAATATGAACCTTCTATGTACTGAAATTAATTCTGTAGGGGATTGGGTACATGTAAATCCTGGTGAAATTATAAAATTCTTCTGTATTTGGCTTGTTAGTGGCCTCTCCATTGATACAATTCCATTGATCGGTTTGGTAACAATTTATTTCTGCTTAGTTGTTTTATGAATGTGTCTGAGAGGAGGTGGGGTGTTGCTAGTAGAGCAGGTTTTTTGATGACCTTTTGTATTTCAGAAGCTGTTATTACTTTCTAATAACTAAATTCTCTTTGTAGTTGAGGTGTTATGTCATTGTCCTGTCATGTTCATCTTTCCAGAGTCTATTCAAAAATAAACTGCTCTGATGTGAGCAATATATCATTAAAAAAACGCATCTGTCCCAGCAGTGGTACTCCCACACAGGGACATTTATGTACATGACAGGGCCCAGGGGCCAAACAAATAATGGGGGCTACCTTAAAACACAAGTAACAATGTGTATATAATATGCCATACCACAATATGTAGGGATAGTGTAGGCATATATCAGAATTGCTCCAATATAAGGATGGTATTCACATGCATCTGTCAAGTTAAGTTTTAACACTCAATATGTGAAACATACTATATACACTAATAAATAACCTAACTGACCACATATAGTACAAAATAACAGTATATAATAGGAGTTGCAACTAGATTCCAGAAGAAGAGAAGTGGTACTGTGCAGCATGCAATTAATGACAATTCTAATGTGATATTTGCAGTATAATCATGGGGAATTATCCTGCATGTCTAGAATTTGCCACTCAATTATTCTGCTGCTTGTCTCCTGCTCTCATCAGCCAGCTAGCATCCTGGTGAGGTACTGATACATTCAAGAAAAACCTTCACACGATTCACGACCATTTGTTCAGATATATAAAGAGTCTGTACACTCCCACGACTACGTTTTATCGTACCAAAACACATTGAATCTGTTGATTTGTTTTTCTAAACTACCTAAAAATCATTATCAATGGTGGAACGATGTCGGGCAAATGTGGCAGTGTGTACACACTCACCACCAGCAGCGTAGGCAGATATCTGTAGAGTGTACAGGGTCACGATCGTTTCAGCAGATGGTTATGAGAGATGAAGATCACAAGTCTGAAGGTAAATCGTGTAGGTGTGTACGCAGGAATCTGCATGATCATCGGGACTTTGAGCAGCACGGTGGCTTAGTGGTTAGCACTTCTGTCTCACAGCACTGGCGTCATGACTTCAAATCCCGACCATGGCCTTATCTGTGTGGAGTTTGTATGTTCTCCCCGTGTTTGCGTGGGTTTCCTCCGGGTGCTCCGGTTTCCTCCCACACTCCAAAAACATACTGGTAGGTTAATTGGCTGCTATCAAAATTGACCCTAGTCTCTGTCTCTGTCTCTCTCTGTCTTTCTCTCTCCTGAAATTAACTGCCCCCAGAAGTGACTCGTTGACCAACTTAAACTCTGTCTGGAATAGTTGCATCAATTTGCAGACAATCCACATTATGTGACCTGATTGGTCTATTGATTTTTTTAGGATGATACCAAACTTGTGCCTTTTGTCCCCCTGACCCTCATTTTTTGCTTTGTTTTTTGTAATATACTATACAGACTTATTATTAGTTGTGTAGTCCGTTCCAATAACAAGACTTTTCTTGTTTATGTCATGCAGAAAACACAAATCAGTAAAAATAGAAACATTTGTCCATAAACACTTCCTACAGAAATTAGATGTATGTTTGTTTGTTTTTTTTTTTACTTGGTTGTAACATTCTAGTTTTCGTATTGATTGATAGCTAACAAAATAAGTCCTGAAAACATGACCTGCGTTACCCTTACAGGGCCGGGCAGTACGGGTGGCGGCATCTTTGGATGAGGGGCTCTCGGTGGTGGTCCCTATCGGTAATATCCAAAGAATAGACCCTCAGAATGAAGCAAAACTGCTGCATGTGTCTGGATTCTTGCAGACACCTAAGGTCAGTGCCAGCGATTTGTACTATACCGTCAGAAAACAACTAATGTGTGAATTTATGTAAAGCGGACCTGTCCCCTTCACGCGGTGCAAGCAGCCATTTATTATTGCTTAATTGATATGCTGTATACTAGTTCAGCCATTGCTGTGTGTATTGTTACCTATTAAATACACCCAAAAATTAAATGCAACAAATTACATTTCTATTCACACCAGTAAAGCAACCGTCTATTGTTGTGGAAGTCATGATCTACTGGGGGTATATTTATTTTTTTTTGTAATAAAAGTGGTGCTGGCAGGAAATTAAATTTAAAATGTCCTTAAAATTGTTTTGCACTCTGTATTTGATCATAAATTAAAAATATTCTGTTTTTTTTTTTTCCCCCAACGCAGCCGCTTTATGACCCAAACTATGGGGTTTCCATGCACTGTGCGAAACTGAAGCGTCAGGTGGAGATGTACCAATGGATCGAATATGAGGAGTCCAAGTAAGATCCGTCCTCGCAATAAATCTGTTCCTTGACTCTTTATGTATTAAATCCAGTCCATACTGATCCCGGTCACACCTCTTCTTCTGAGATATTTCATAAGTGTGGCAGATTTACGGCAAATCAGAGATAGGATAATGTACAGGACAATTCCTCTCCTCTCCCGGAATGTAATTGTTCTGTTGTGTTCAAGTAGATTCTCTTTGCCCCTGGTAAAGATTAATAACATCACAGGAAATCACACACAGTGGGGGTATTCAATTGACCACGAGTCATTTTTTTTAACACCTGTGTTAAATCATTTTAAAGCAGTTTTTCTTCATTTTTAAACACGTTCACTTTACCCGCTATTCGATTAAATTTTTAACGCACCATTTTTTTTGCTCAGACGGTCCTATCGTGTTCAAGTAGAAGATCTATTGAAAGTATAGGATGTGCGAGAGGCAGCCGCGTTAAAAGCTATTCAATTGTTTTTTACCGCGGCGCGTTAAACAGGCCGATATGCTGTGTTATCTCGCACCTCCTTGGGGTGTGCTAAAAATAAAAAAAGCTAAGAAAACTATTTGAAATCATGTAATCATGAAAACAAAAAGATAAACAATGTTTATCAGTAATACATAACATGAAAAGGTTGATTTTATTTAAAAAAAAGAATGAACCCACCCCCCCCCCATAAAAATAAAAAAAATAAAAAAAAATCACTAATTTTAATTATTTTTGTGAATGTTTTTTTGTACTAATATGTATGTACTAATGTGTTTTGACATTGTATAGATGATTCTATAGTAAAAAATAGTAAAAATTAAAAAATATACTAAAAGAAAGGACTGTATGTGGATATTATAGAATAGAAAGGTTTATTTTTTTCTAAACATGACCGCGTTAACGCAGCCTAGTAAGAGTCTTTACATCTGTGTTTCCTAAATTTTACCAGCTACCTTTATCATGCAGTTAATAGTTTTCCTTTAAGTGTCAGTTATATAGTATTTTATTTTTTAGAGACCTAGTGCTAGATTTACTAAGCTGCGGGTTTGAAAAAGTGGGGATGTTGCCTATAGCAACCAATCACATTCTAGCTGTCATTTTGTAGAAAGCACTAAATAAATGAAAGCTTGAATCTGATTGGTTGCTATAGGCAACATCCCCACTTTTTCAAACCCGCAGCTTAGTAAATCTAGCCCCTAATCTTTGTTTTTCTTTGTTTTTTTTGCAGAGAGTATGAAGAAAATGGAGAAAAGAAAACAGAAAGGAGATATACCTATAGTGAGTACTTACCTTCCCAATATCCGCAGGGATTCGTAACTGTGATATCTTCTGTCTCCTCTGTGGCCAGATTTACTAACATATATAAATAACCGATGATGATTGCCCATCGGTGCATTAAAATCAGAGCAACCAATCACCAGTTTAGCTTTTATCTGTCTGGAGAAGGTTAGTCATAAAGGGAAATATCTGATTGGCTACTGTGAATTTAATGCAGATTTGCAGCTTTAACAATGTTAATAACACTCAATAGGTGATATTGCAATTACGACTATTCTGATTTTGTGGCCCGTTTAAAAAAAACAAATTACAATCAGGTATGAACCAGATTCCAGAGCCTTTAGCATCAGTAGTTATTTTGAATAAAGTGAAATTCTGCCCGTACACCCTGTCTGATATAGCGTTTCTATCCTCAGACACTGAGTGGAGATCAGAGGTCGTAAGTAGCCGGCACTTTGACAGAGAGATCGCACATCGTAACCCCAGGTAGGCTCTCCGTCGTTATACCGGACCGTGCTGCCAAATCACAGGCCAGAATTCTATTCTACAAAAAGATTTGGATGCTGTTTCCTCAGATCTGTGTGTTTCACTTACATACTGGAGGCAAACACAGACTTTCTAGATATTATTTTTAAAGGATTTGCAACTTTTAATATCTGAAACGAACACCAGCCAGGAAGAGAAAAGCTTTAGTATAAAATACTACAGATATATAATAGACGTTTTGTCTGCTCTGTTCCTGCTTCGCTCCAGTTTGGTTCGGAACGTTGCCGGTCGCATTTCTCTCTTCATAGAGGGATTTGAAACAAACACACAGGGCCTGGTTCGTTAAGGAGAGGAAAGCAAAAAAAATGTTGCATTGGAGGGGGCGCTAAATTTAAATTGTGGGGTCTGATTTGTAGCTGGGGTATGACATGTGCTAGATCAACTTTAAATTTCAGTGTAAAAAATAAAGCTATCAAGTATTTGTGTGCTAGATGAAAAAACAGCCAGTATTTAATGTATGTGCAAAATAATAAACTAATATGCACCCCTTGTATTGTAACATGGTTTTGTCCAGAAGAAAACTTACTCATTTGTTGCAAAGGTAAGTGCGGCAGCTAACTAACCTTTCTCAGAGGGGAACCAACCTGCCCGTCATTTACCTGTCACTGCTCTCTGCAGAATATAAAGTAACCACCTGCAACAGGCATGTAGGAATTAGATTATATAATGGAGGTAAGGATGTGCCAGGTATGTGACTTTTAATTCACCTAGATTACCCAAAACAGCATCATTTATCGTTGCACTTGGATTACAGCCGTATACCACATAGAATCCAAGAGCAATGGATCTGTTTCTTACACTTATGTAATTTTTAAAATGTTGTCACAATTATGTGAAAAGCACAATCTGTAATTACGTTGCTTTATCTGGCTAGACACGTCTTTACATTAATTTATTAGTTTCACAAAGTGCTCCGTGGATACAATAATATCCAGTGCAGAATACACATAAGAAATGATGTATATCCCAGGTTAATAGAAACAAAACAACTGCCCTGATGATATAAATGTATGGATGTAAAACACTGAGGGTAAGAGGCAAGAGAAAGAGAGTTGTTGGCAGCGCGGTGGCTCAGTGGTTAGCACTTCTGCCTCACAGCGCTGGGTTCTTGAGTACAGTTCCCGACCATGGCCTTATCTCAGCGGCGAACGCAGGGTTTAGAGGGGGGGAAGAACCCCCACCCTGCGTGCGCCACTGTATCTGTGAGGAGTTTGTATGTTCTCCCTGTGTTTGCGTGGGTTTTCTCCGGGTGCTTCGGTTTCCTCCCACAGTCCAAAAACATACTGGTAGGTTAATTGGCTACTATCAAAATTTACCCTAGTCTGTCTGTCTGTCTGTCTGTCTGTCTGTCTGTCTGTCTGTCTGTCTGTCTGTGTGTTAGGCAATTTAGACTGTAAGTTCCAATGGGGCAGGGACTGATGTGAGTACAGCGCTACGGAATCAGTGGTGCTATATAAATAAATGGTGATGATTATGTTTGTCAGAGGTTTACAGTACAATAAATCCCCATCTCTTACAGCGCTATGGCTGTAGAATCGTTCACGGCTGTCGCCTCCGACGTCCAGGTTGGAAGTTACTATTTGTCTAAAGGTAAGAAATGATGGCAAGAGATCCTAATGATCCCTATTTCTGCACATCAACAACCCTCGCTATCCCCGAAATCCTGCCTTGGGTGCACTAAACTCACCCCACGTCCACTGTTCTATATACACACATGAAACGGGACAACATTTATTTCTCTCTTATTTGGTTCTGTACATTTCCCGTGATGAATTATTTAGAGTGTGAGCTCTTTGGGGCAGGGGTGTCTTCCTATATGCATCCGTTGCACTTATTCTCAGTCCCAGATATAGTTCTGTACATTATTTTTTCCTGCTCTACGATTCTACATTCGATCTGTAAGGTACAGAGTAACTCTTGTTGTTACCCACTTCCTGTAATACAGATAATTAGGGGTTCTCCATAAATTATTTCCTAGGCCCATTACAGGGCACCCCGTTTTATTTAAGAGCTTTGTTCTGTATTTGGCATTATTATTGTTACATTATAAGGATTGTTCAGCCGACCAGGTTTCACAGATCGTCACTTTGCTCCACTCAGGTCTGATTGATAAGATTGACAACTTCAAGCAGCTGAGTCTGACCCAGGTAGTGAACCCGCACGCGGATGTCACTGCTGAAGGGAATTACTTCTATCAAAGTGCCAACCCCAAGAATCCCGAGGTACCAGGTGCTATGTTCTCGATATGGTGGCTTCAGATCACCTTTATCATCTATTATGGAATTATAGGGATTATAAGATGGATACATTGTATCATGTAGAATTCTCGGGGTCCAATGAACATATCAGAGCTTTAACTTTTAGTATAGAACCTCCTCATATAATAATTCTAGGATGGAACTATCCGGGAGAGGAAGTTCTATAATGTGTTGTAAGGACTGTTCCCCGTCTGTATTCTCTACACTGATTGTATAGTCAGCGGCTTAAGGTCTGCGTTCCTGGGGGCTGAATATCCTCATTATTGTGTATTTTTATATTGTCTTTATCAGGTGGGGGATCTGCGTATTTCCTTCTGGTACGCTGGAGTTTCCATGGGCGGCTCGTCCTTTGGATCCGTGGACACGGTAATTATACAAATTTCCTTAACACTGATCCAAAAGTGCAATGACCTGAATGAAAATATAACATTAACGAGAAGACTATACAATTGGATAACCTCATCAGAGAACGTGTCCTCAGTGACTGAGTCATTGTGAGCCAGATATAGTTCATATTTGTCACTTGACTGAACGTTGATATCTTGACAAAGAGCTTAAATTCTAGAAGATAATAGAAGTCTCTGACTAGCAGTTAAAGTGCATCCATTGTCTATTTAGCCGTTATATGGGCTGTACCAATATTAATTAGAATGCAGAGTGACCTCACTGAGGTCTGAGGTCTGAGGCATGAGGCATTCTTTCAACATCTGAGTCGTTTACAAATCTTGTTTCTAGGTGAGCATCATAGGTCGGCAGAGAGGAGGGGAACTGGTGTCCTATAAAACAAAGTCTGGGGACCAGCTGGAGATACTGTACCTGGGGAGTCATACAGCAGAGGTGAGTCACACCGGAATGGTGCACACTGTAACAGAGGGACAATAAATTCATTGTTACACTAAAGCCGGCCATACCCCTCAAGATCTGATCTTAAAGCTAAAGTTCAAGTTCGGAATTAAAAAAAATCAACCGACTCATCGAGCCCTGGGGGCTGCTCCATGTGGCTTTTTATTGCCAGGGCTGTATGATGTTGCTGAATTAATGTGTTCTCATTTTAGTATGGTTTACGATCAGGGGACTGTTCAGAGCGGGGACTCTGATCTTAAGTGGGCACATCGCCGGTAAGTGTGGCACCCTCTTGTCATGCTTAGATCAGTCCCACAGCTAACTGGGAGTGCAACTAGGAGAACAGGTTTTTATTTAACTTGTAAGAACAACATAACCTGTAGAGGTGACGATAGATTAAATACGATCAGCTGTAGGTGTCTGAACTGATCGATAATACAATTGGAAATGGTGGAAAATTTGGATCTGCTAAATTGGTCCAAGTGAAGTTTGTGTATTTTTGAATTCTGCAACAAAAGTCCAACAATGTTCTAATTTGTGAAGCGATCGTTCATTCTGCAGCTGTAGTGTGTGCTGTAATGGAAAATGTAGCTAATCATGTATAAAGCTCATTATCCATTCTAAAATGTGAAACATAGTTGCACTTATAGCATTGTTCATCTTAATGTAGCAGAGCAATGATTGATTGCTTGGTTCCTGTAGTGCCCTACAAATTTATAGATATTTCTTTATTTAATTTGCATCCTCCCATTTCCCTTATGGCTGCTACCTAGAGGCAGTGCCGTAACTAGACATTTTAGTGCCCTGGGCGAGACAAGGCACCGGCGCCCCCCATCTAAGTGGGAGTGGCATTTTACAAGTGGGTGTGGCCAACCTAATGTGGGGGTGTGGCTAGCACCTTACTGAAATAACTCTGTTACACATATTTGCAAATGCATGAGATATATATATATATATATATATATATATATATATATATATATATATATATATATATATATATATATATATAGACCAATGGGACACCCCAGTCCCCATTGAGTATTATGGGGACTGCTGGATTGTGCGATAATTTGCTTAATGAGGAAGATATCTCCGATATCTCCTGTTAGACTTTTGTTAAATGGCCACATTACTTAAAAATGTCTAAGCCATTCAGAAAAATCCATTTCGCATAGTTTAGGGCTCTGTGATTGTACAATTCATTATCCTTTATTGGATATTAATTACATATTACTTCAAATGTTTGGTTAAATTCAACTTACATAATGTACAATTCTGTCCAGAAAAAAACCATACATAAAACACAATTGTATACATTTATAAATCTCTGTAATATTATGCACCACATGTAATGAAAGTTATTTCTTATCAGTGTTCAGCACTGAGGCAAACATGTGAAATGGTTAAAAGATGATAACCAGTTAAAATTCACAAAGCTTCTATTTATAAACAATGTCCTGAATGAACATTCCTCCTAATGTTTGTAAATCCTGAATATTGGCATAGGTGTCCAGGAATAGTGGAAACGTTCACTTACAGTTAGTGGCAGTATATCCCTTTCCGTGTCCGGTTTCTATCTGCAGAGCTTGTTACCTCTCCTATATAAATTGGAGGGTGATTAACTCCTGGATCTGGCGTGACTGCAGCATTCCATCCAGCTTCTGAAAGGGACTAATACACACGGACGTCATGAGAGAGAGAGATTAACTTTCCGCAGTGGAACGCATGTGCGTTCCACCGACAGGAAGTTCGGCATTTGGAACGCTTTGCGTTCCAAATGCCGAACTTCCTGTCGGTGGAACGCACATGCGTTCCACTGCGGAAAGTTAATCTCTCTCTCTCTCTCATGATGTCCGTGTGTGGACGGTAAAAAGGCAGAAGATAGGGCTAGGTAGCGGGCGGCTGCTGCGCCCACTTGGGCTTGCGCCCGGGGCGACGGCACCGTCCGCACCACCCTAGTTACGGCTCTGCCTAGAGGGGCGAGGCCGTGTTTCTGCATTTGATAGATCAATCTGAATAGAAGTCGGTCTGTATTTGTGCCTATCAATTTAATAAAGTACAGAGCAACACATGAGAGAATAACGGTCATGTCAGACAGCATCAGTTAATAGAAGGGCGGTGTAAACTGGCACTCGCCCACATGGCTAGAGTGAGCCCAGGCAACACCTACTCTGCTGGGAAATCCTGAGGAAGAGTAATGCATGAAGACCGGCCTTTGCAAAGCTCGTTTGGATCGCCGAGCAGAGGACAGGAGGCAGAAACAAGAGAACAGCTGTAGTAAACAGATATCTGAGGAGAAAATTAGAAAAAAAACAATAAGTAAAAAAAGGATTTCGGTCACTGAAGAAATAGAGAAGTAACAGGTAGTGCAGTAACGGGAGGAAGAGATGACATGAACTGAAGGGAGAAGTAATAGGCATTGGGGTAAGAGAAGCAATAGAATGTATGAGATGAAGAGTCAGTCAGAGATAAAGAAGTAACGGGAAAGAGGTAACAAGAGGAAGAAGTTACATAAAGAGGGTCAGTCAGAGAGAAGTAACAGGTAGTACAGTAACGGGAGGAAGAGATTACATGAAGTGAAGGGAGAGAGAAGTAACAGGCAGTGCAGTAACGGGAGGAAGAGATTACATGGATCTCTCAGCGGCCTTTGACACCGTTGACCACCCACTCCTGCTCCACACCCTTCAATCCTTTGGCCTCTCTGGCTCCGTCCTGTCCTGGTTCACCTCTTACCTTGCTGACCGTTCCTTCTCTGTCACCACCTCTGGATCTCTCTCCCCCCCTCCTCCCTTCCAGTAGGGGTCCCCCAAGGCTCTGTTCTCGGACCCCTACTGTTCTCGCTTTACACCTCTTCCCTGGGCAAACTCATCAGCTCCTTTGGTCTCAAGTACCACCTTTATGCGGATGACGCCCAACTCTACCTTTCCTCTCCTGATCTCTCTCCCTCCCTCCTCTCCAGGGTGTCCGCCTGCCTCTCTGCCATCTCCTCCTGGATGTCCTCTACATTTCTCAAACTTAATCTTGCGAAAACCGAACTTATTGTCTTTCCTCCCGCTCATTCCCCCTGCCCTTCCGACCTCTCTATCACTGTACTCAACTCCTCTCTTTCCCCTGTTCCACAACTTCGCTGCCTCGGCGTCATCCTCGACTCCTCTCTCTCCTTTGCCCCTCACATTCTCTCTCTTGCTAAATCTTGCCGCTTCCAGCTGCGCAACATCGCACGCATTCGGCCCTTCCTCTCCCAAGATGCCACTAAAGCTCTTGTTCACTCTCTTATTATCTCCCGCTTAGACTACTGCAACCTCCTCCTTACTGGCCTCCCCCGCTCCCACCTCGCTCCCCTTCGCTCCGTACTCAATGCTGCCGCTCGGCTTATTTTCCTTTCTCGCCGCTGCTCCTCTGTCTCCCCCCTCTACCAATCCCTTCACTGGCTCCCCTTCCCCTACAGAATCGTATTCAAGCTCCTTACACTTACCTTCAAGGCCCTCTCCAACTCCACTGCTCCCTACATCTCCAGCCTCATCTCCATTCATGCTCCATCCCGCCCTCTGCGTTCGGCCAATGACCGACGCCTCTCTTCCCCCCCTGGTCACCTCCTCCCATGCTCGCATCCAAGACTTCTCCCGTGCTGCCCCCCTCCACTGGAACCAGCTCCCCCGCTCCATCAGAACTTCACCCAACTTGTCCAGCTTCAAACGGGCCTTAAAAACCCACCTCTTCCTTATAGCCTTCCAGTCCCCCACTTAACTGCCCTCCCTTCTGTATCCCACCTACCTCTCTCCTCTCCCCCCTCTCCGTCCTTGCCTCCGCTCTCCCCCTTTCCTCCTCCTACCCTTGCGTCTCTGTCCGTCCTACTCTCCCCTTAGATTGTACGCTCCTTCGAGCAGGGCCTACTCTCCTCCTGTTCTCCACCACCTTAACTCTGCTCTCCGGCTCCTTGTCTCTTCCGTGAGGCCCTTCTACCCCTATCTCTACCCCCGGGGCCTCTCACCTTTCATCTAGCTGTACTTTGAGCTTCCGAGTTACTGTGCTTTTTGTTAACTGTTCCGTGCTGTCTCACCCTGTACCGTGTTTCTGTCTGTCCATGTACGGCGCTACGGATACCTAGTGGCGCCCTATAAATAAATAATAATAATAATAATAATAATAACAGGCAGTGCAGTAACGGGAGGAAGAGATTACATGAAGTGAAGGAAGAGAAAAGTAACAGGTAGTGAGAGATGTAATAGGCATTGGGGTAAGAGAAGCAATAGAATGTATGAGATGAAGAGTCAGTCAGAGATAGAGAAGTAACAGGAAAAAGGTAACAAGAGGAATAAGTTACATGAAGAGGGTCAGTCAGAGAGAAGTAACAGGCAGTGAAGAAAATTGAGGGGAAGATTCTAGTAAGTGAAGAGAGTCCATCAGAGACGGGAGTGACTGGTAATGAGGTAATGCGAGAGAGGAATCTGAGTGATTGGAGAGAGGCAGAGATGGAAAATATCTACTACATGGATCAATGGACATTGTCTAAAACTCACACATAGCTGCTGTGCATACACCATAGGGTTATATTTACTAAACTGCGGGTTTATAAAAGTAGAGATGTTGCCTATAGCAACCAGACTCTAGCTATCATTCTGTAGAATTCACTAAATAAATGACAGTTAGAATTCTGATTGGTTGCTATAGGCAACATCTCCACTTTTTCGAACCTGCAGTTTAGTAAATATACCCCTAAGAGGCTACTTACTTAAGATTGACACTTCTACTAATATCGCACTAAAGTTCCTCATCTTTTATCAAAAGATCTAAAATCTGAACCTTTAAATTGTTCTGTGTTGAGCTGTTGAATTATAAAGAGGTTTCTTAACGGGAAAGTGTCACTTAGTGTTTACATAGTATTTGACGTATTGCTGCATCCCGTTTGTCGTACTAAGGTTTGATGATTTACTCTGTACTGGAAGAACTAAACTACTGAAAAAGTAAATGCATTTTTTTTTGTGAGGAGGTGCTGAACATATAGAGATCTTAAGTCTTAGGGGAGAAATTGTCTTCACCCTATAGTATCCCTGCAGTAACACTTCATGTATTGCGGAGTGTAAGAGTGTTCTATCGACTTTCCTGTATAACTGGTTGTGCTCTACTTATTTATTATTGGTCTCTTGGTCTGTCATTTATAAGCCGAGATCCCAATTTTTTTTCAGGAAATGTTCCTTGCAGAACATCAGAGCAACAATATGAAGACCTGGGCCCTGCGAGCGGCCGGTTGGCTGATGATGTTTGTTGGCGTAAGCCTTATGACGAAGATCTTCCACACACTGGGTAAGCGATGAACACAACACCCTGTGGTGGGGACTGTGAGTAAGCAGGAGATTTTATAGTGCAATAATGCCCCCTACTGGACATTAACATGTAGTGCATTAAAGTACTTATACGGAACTAATCTGTACAAAATGTTGTTTGCCCTATTCCTCCTCTGAGGGTTTATATTTTGAAAGCCTGTTCAAGTGTCCAAGCGTCCCTGTCCTGCATCACTCTATAATAGGGGAGATGCATAAAAGCTTGACTGATGAGTGATTGGTTTGCAGTCTCATTGGTAACATTCTCTGTATATGATTTCAGACACGATTAGAGAGGATTCAGAATTAGCTGATAATAAATTTGCTTTTTGATCCATCGTAGCAGCTTTTCAGTTACCGAGTGCTTTTCTGATGTCAGCGAATCAAGTGCTCAAATATAATTCATAATGGCGGGAGTGACATTAAAATAATTGTGCAGATATTGGCTCATTATAGATCAGGGGATTATTGAAAGTGTTCTATATTCTTCTCCACAGTGGACTGGTTTCCTGTTGTCCGGGATCTGGTCAACCTTGGCCTCAAGCTGTTCGCCTTGTGCATCTCCGTGTCTCTCTCCCTGCTGACCATCGCTGCCGGCTGGTTAATCTATCGCCCGCTGTTGTCACTGGTGCTGAGTGCTGGCGCTGTTGGCATCCTCTTCCTTGCCCGATCCCGCGTTCCTTCCAAGAAGTACCAATAGGAACCGTTCTCTGGAGCCACCGTGCAATAACGCTTGGGACTTGGAGCTGAAAGTGCTTTTAGCTAGTAATGAGGTTACGAGACCCAGATAATACATCTGGGATACTGGACGCAGTAATGTATTCTGTCACAATGCAACTTTTTATACTTTTATATACCCAGGTATGCCAAGGAAAATTATTTAACCTGTGTTAGTTATAAGGGAGAGGAGCTCTAAACCAAAAATAGAATTTTGTTTATGTAAAAGAGAAGTTTTAGGAGCAGAACGAAGATAGGAGTTAATGTTACGATGGTGATTTAAGTATGTTTTTCCCCTCTGTTCCTGCCTGTAATTGAGATCAGACATGGGGGTAAATGTATCAAGCTGAGAGTTTTCCGGCGGGTTTGGAAAACCAATCAGATTCTAGCTATCATTTATTTAGTACATTCTACAAAATGACAGCTAGAATCTGATTGGTTGCTATAGGCAACATCTCCACTTTTCAAACCCGCCGGAAAACTCTCAGCTTGATACATTTACCCCATGGTGTGTAATCTGTGTGACCCTATAAAGACTGCATTATTCGGTCTGGTGAACTGCATTGCTCCAATTCAGGCACAAGTGGATCAGAATTCCTTGCATGAACACCTACATTTGGTGATTTCCCTGCCCCAGAAGACTATATTCCAATGAAGATTACTGATAAGGGACCATAAAGTAAATTCTCACAACCGATTGTCATTTGATGGTTTATTAAGATCACTTTTGTAGCTCTTCAACGGTACAATGGTTTATAAGTTTGACTAAAGTAACCATAATCGCCCCCTGTGCCCATATTAATCCTTTCACACCGCAGCCAATGTCTTGCAATCTGAAATGACTAATCCCAAGGGATGCACTGAACGCTGGATCCGGCTCAGGATCTAAGAGTCAACTGTATCCAAACCCATATTTCTGTGCAAATTCTAGCACGCAGGAAACCATTAAATCTTGTAGTAGCTGAAGATAAATTAGGTATTCTCACTTTGGCCTCTCCAGATTTCATTGGGATTAGATTCAGGATCCAGCAGAATCTTTTATAAACATTTTTTGGTACTGACCCAAATTATAAAACATAAATTCAGCACACAGCGGAATATTACTTGTAACGTTAAGTGTAAGTGCAGCGTCAAATATCTCATGTTTACAAGATGCCAGTTCTTATATCTGACTTGTCTTTTATATTTTATGGTCCTTTTAAATGGACGGTGTTAGTTAGTGATGTCAGTTAGTGCATAACTTTGTCCGTCCTAGAAAAAGATTCCAAAATATTACTAGAGAGATTATATTACTAACTATGGGGATGATGGTTAATATGAGGATACCACATTCCTACTGCCAGTTATATGGCTATTGTGGGGCAGATAATTAGCTGCAAGGTTCCTCTGTATCTGCAGGAGGTTTCTGGTTAAAATCTTTAATTTTTGCCCGATAATTGCAGGTAGTATGCACAGAAACAACTTGTGGCTAATTGAATTTGCCCCAGTAAGTTATGTTACAATATAAAAGGACAAGCCTGAGTGTTACAGAAATGCTGTATAATTTGTAATATCCATGATGTAGTGCAAGGTGTCATTATTCCTTATACACAAGTTTTCTTACTGTACACTGAATGCACAATGACATCGGAACTCAGTTTATACAAATGATATTTACAGGGAATATGTATATTCACAGCACATGTGTATTATATATGGCATTAAGTACTTGCTACTTTAAATTATAAGGATATTAAAAGTTACTGGGGAGTTCTGTGCCCATATTAAGAGCACAAGCGCTTCTGTTAAGGTCACTTGTCCACTGATTATAACGTTTATTACATATTGTGATATTGCCAGGGTCTGTGGATGTACTACGTTGCTTCTACACATCTGCACTAACAGGTCACCCCTCTAGTATTGTTTACCAGGTGGTTGTTAACATGTACTGCCCCCTTCAGCCACAAGAGGCAGACATTTTTTGGGTGTCTATTCACCAGTATCTATTAAGGCACTGCCATAGGGATGTTCCTAGTGAATTGACGGGCTGAACATTAATGCAGAGACGGCTGCCTCCACTGTGTGTTGTACTACAAGTCCCAGCAGGTCTATAGTCCAACAACCACCACCACATATTGCTGAAGGCTGCAATGTTATGTAAAGAATAATCTTTTATGCAAACTAAGTTGTTTACAATGTGTTAAGTTGAGCACTTGAAGTACCAGCAAGTGGGTGAGGACGGGCAGCGTAGTGTCTGTAGTCATTGCAGCGATGGCAAAACGTATTTCTGCTGTAGGGTCTTCAGTCCCAGAGACCACCACGATGAAGGATTTGGTGAAACTAAATTACTGATCATTCACACACTTAGTGCCCTCTGGGGATCTTTCAGAGAATGTTTCACAAATGTATTTTTGTTTCACTATTTATTGATGGAACGTGGTCCTACCCATTGGGAAGGTCTGTAACCCAAGGATTGTTGGAGCAGCATAATAAGACCAATGTTCTTGGAGCAGCACAGAGAGATCATTGTAATTTACCTGTATGACCTACTATTCCAGCACGATCTGGTCTGTATGAAGTGTGTAGTCAATGCGGATAATGGTGGGTGCGGGTAGGTTCTATCCATTGCTGGCCAGGTCTGAGCTATGGTGGGAGGGGAGAGTGCAGGTCAGACCTAGAGCTTCCGATTGGTCAGTACAGATAGCCCCGCCCCTAACGTTTGCTGAGCTAGCTCTCACCAGCCCTTATATGAAGAATTTTGCTCCAGATAATTTCAAACCTTGTTAAAGAAACACCAGCACAAAATACAAAGATAGCACAGAAATGACACATGTTCTGTGTGCTATTATAAGATAGAAGTCATGCTATAATCGCATACTGTCCTATAATCACTGTATCTGCAGGTTAACATTGGACACCCAGATGTAGGATAATAGCAATAAGAGCAATTACACTATAAAACAAATACAACACACAGCTGTGCTACACTTGGATTTGTTACATAAGCGTCTGTTTAAACCCATCAGTTATCTTCATTTCCTGATCCGATGCTATAACTCATTAATCGCACTTTCTGTATTTACATCATTTGTGATTTCTTTATGTATGATGACACTGCTATTACTTGAAGCTTATTGGGTGTGTAATAAAAAGTCTTTACCAACTTAGGTGTTTTCTCGTTACTAAAACATATTCCAAGAGCACTTTATATAGAAAGTTTTATTCTTAGGTATGAAAAAAATTGTACAACTTTTTACTTATAAACAAAGGTGTCTTCTATTCCTACTTTATCTCACTGGGAGCTACAGGTGTGGTCAGTGGTCTGTCTGGGATTTGTGATTGGTTCATGTGAGCGATCTCACAGCTTCTCAAATGGGAATAAATGTTTCTCTTCTCCTCGCTTCTCCCTTTTGGTTTTCTGCTTCGATTTCCTTCCTTCTTGTTCCTCAGTCTGGCGGTTTTGAGGCCAGGAGACAGCGGTATCCTGAGCAGGTGTCTCCGTCGCTGGATTGTCCTCATCGGATGACAACATTCCTTCACCCACTGCTGAGGTCGGGGTTTCCATCTCCTGTATCAAGAAAACGGAGAAAAAGCGTCATTCACAGCCGCTAGCAGACGGACAACGCAGCAGTAAGCCATACTTGCCAACTCTCCCTGAATGTCAGGGAGACTCCCTGAAATAGGGGTGATCTCCCTCACTCCCTGAAGAGTCTGGCATTCTCCCTGATGCTGAGCCAGTACCAGACGTGGTTAGCTTCCCCCTCTGTGGCACGATGACACAGTTCAGAAATTGTGTCCTATGTCCATGTATTCATGCCTATGGAGGTGGCCATTTTCATGGAGACCAAGATTTTATCAAAGACTGACAGGTAAGACAACATGACTTCAGTAATGGAGACAGAAATGTAAAAGACACTTCAGTCTCTAGAGGTTCATTAGCTGCTTTTCTTTAACGCATAGTTGCCTACTCTCCCAGAATGTCCGGGAGACTCCCGCATTTCTAGGAGACCTTCTGGTTCTCGCCCCCACAATAGATAAGTGGCGGGGGGAAGGCCTTGATGCAAATTTCGCTGCATTATCTTAGCCCCGCCCGCTGCTGTAATTGGCCCAAATTGTGACATTCGTTTAGGGGCATGGTCAAAATTGTGTGATTAATCAAGCCCCGCCCCCATACGCACACCTTCCCCGGGATCTCCCTGAAGCCAACGAGGAAAAGTTGGCAAGTATGAGTAAGCGATTGGGGGAAACGCTCCAAGGCGGGGCTTAACATGTAATCCCAACAACCCGCAGAGCTCTGCTTCCCCAACGGCCCCACCCCTGACGTCCTCCATCAGTCAGCGGCTGCCTGTATATAACCTACAAACATCAAGACCAATGTGACACACTTGGCAACTCTGGATGTGATGCGCGTTTGTTACATTCATGTTATTACGCCAACCCACAGTGAGAGCCGACTAGTGGCTGAGCGGAGGGAAAGTCTGAGTCCAGGTTCAAAACAGGCTGGTTACCAATTTTAATAATGGACAGAACTAAAACGGTTTTAAAAAAAATATATTGAGAGACACTGACGGATCAATGAACCTAGAATTCAAAGGCCAGAGTCACTGCGACTATGGATATCTACTATCAGTTGGTTTATACCCTTCTCAGGCTGAAGGTAAACATGACACAGATTATCCACTGATCCCTATTTCCTGTGCAGTTTGACATGTATTACAGCTGCTGTAAGAATTCTGAGACCTAAAATCTACATCAATCTGCATTAACCAATAGCACTGAGCAACGCACGACTAGCGAAAGTTATGCTGCATGTGAACCTATCCATATGTTGTGGAACTAGAAGTACAAGCATGCACTGCCAGAAATTATTGGATGAAAAAAGTCTGGAAGCATTTTAAAAGGTTTTTGTTTGTTTTTAAAGTGGAAAACGTTAATAAAAGTAAATATTTTCTGGAGATTTTATACAGTAACTATTAGATTATTGGAGCAGTTAGTGCCCTTTGCTATACAGTGATCGCTAGTCTGAGTGTTTGACGCCGTCCACATATAACTCACCTCCTTCCCGTAACGCGCTTTTAACCGCTCTCTGATCAGAAGTCCCTTTATCAGCAGTTTCCAGTTCCCCAGCGCTCGCTTCTCCCGCTTCTACAACACGCAGAAAAATGGTTATTAGGGACATTTGGCGACAAACCGGTGCAAGAACACAGGTGCTGTAACCCATGGCAACCATAGGTTATCTTTCATATGTCTCATTGCTAAAAGTTGAAATCTGATTGGTCTTTGCGCCATGTCAGTTTCCCAAGGAGGCGGAGCAAACTTACGATGAACGTTCCGCTGTACGGCTTACCTCCTTCTGCTTCCGCTCTATCTCAACCTGTTCATTTTCCCAGGCGGCCAGCAAGACGTCTTTATACTCCTCACAGACTATATACCCATCGGTTCTGGGAGAGGAGAAGATTCACATTAAATAAAGGGATAAGACGGATGTATAACCGAATAAACGAAGATCTGGAGGGCGACAACTGGAGCAAATAAAAATAAATCACTGTATATCACACCTGAAAATAAACTCAGTGATTTGTAGAATAGACATTTCTCTAAACTCCATCAGAACAATCACAGAATCTGATCGGATGCTACGAATCCTTTATAATAAACATCCCCCAATGTATTTTCAGTTTCATATCTGAGCGGTTATAACTGGAGAATTAGTTGTCATTTAGGACGCAGTGAGAGGTATAAGTGGTCTATACAGCTGTCTCCCATATGGATTATGATCAATATTTACAGATGATGGGTCAAACCGAAAACCCCAAATTATCCATCAGAGAGTCTTACACGGGGTGCGAGAAGCCGCAGTGAAAGTCGAAGCCGGTGATGGCGCTGACGCAGTCTATGTCCAGCTTCCTCGCCACGCGGTGCAGGTTCGGGACCTGGAGGTGGGCACAGCCGATGGGCAGCATGTTGGGTCTAAACAGATACACGTTCCCAAATTCATTGCGTGGAACCTGTGAACGAAGCAGAAGATCTGGATATAATCACTGACACAGCAGGAGAGGGACGAGAGCCTTGTCTCAATCTGTGAGCATTAATATTTCATTCAAAGAAACCTCGTCACACAGACTGCATGACGTTTTTCTAGGGATGTGGGGCGGGTGTCCACTAAAATATGGCAGTGTGCCTATTTTTTTTTATATAAATATGGGCTAAACTGACCTGTTAAGGATACCCCAGACAATAAATTAGAGACCACTGCACATCTTACTGCCTAAAGCCCTATGTGGAGCTTACAATGGACCATTGTGCAGAGACAGGACAGAGCTTGCAGGTCAGACGTGACTTGGCGTTGCTCTAACGACCTTTCACCTACACCGTGCAGAGATGGCAGCTTCTCCTTCTGCTCTGGGTGATTACAGCGGATTTCCTTGAACAGTCTGTTCCGGATGTTATATAATACACCGGGTCTCACCTTCCCGTCCACGGCAACGGGCGGCTGGTACTCCTCGGTCTGCCACAGGCCAAACAGGGCAAGGTCATTTCCGTCCTTCTCGGGATCTGCCAGGCGGGCTTTCCTGGCGCGGTTAGACTGCCCTTTCACCATCTGTGCACCAAAGAAACAGAATGAAACGTTAAAACCATCTCCAGCGTGCGCCCCCAATCTTTCTTATTCTTCAATAAGATTTACCTGAATGTACAGTGAAAATTCTCATTCTGTCACTAGTCAGGCTGGAGTAAAATGAGATTTATAAAATAGCCAAAAAACACCAATTAATATTCTATTATGTATATTAATTATTGTGCAAAGTAGTACTGTTTTTTCCCCCCTTTAATCTAAAACAATAACTAACCATAGTTGTTCAAATTAAATTTAACACTTTGTGCCTAGTGCTCACTCACAATACTCATTTTCCCTATAATTCAGATTCCTGGTAATCTCAAATTAAAGAGCGTGTAAAGCCATTCACTTACATTTATATAGATCACATATTACTAAGGTGAATAATATACCTGGAGTGTTTATACATAACTATATCCAGCATGAGCTCTCCCACTCCTCTACTGCCATGTAAGGAGGGACTGGTGGCATGGAATTTATGGCATGAGCAAACATCAGGACATATGGGTGTCCCTGTTTTTCCTTTCAATATTATGGGATCACTCTTAATTTTATTTCAGAAGTTGCACAAGTTCTAACCAAGTATATGGGACGTTGTGTTATTAGTATATATTGTAAACAACCCACATACATTGGCACACAAAATATATCTACTGATCACGTGGATCTGATGCATTTTTAGCCCCCCAGAAGCTTAGAAAACGCAGCAGACCATGTTGGAGGGACTTGTGTAGGGAGATTGGCAGCCGATTGGACAGGTGATGCAACCGTCTAATCAAAAGCCATCTTCACTACACGCCCACTTCTCAGCATTGATGTAATTTTCTGTGTAGCTCAATCTTCCAGAGGTCTATAGAAAATACAGCGATCACAGATGTAGGATGATATTGAAGGAGTCATTCACTTTTGGACCATCCTACAGTTTAGTTGCCTCCCAAACATAACAGTCCACCACCATTACTGGCTAATGGGCACAGTAAAGCAGTATTTGTCAGCAAGGAGAGGACACATTGGTGGATTGAACTCATCCTAATCTAAATATGAATATTTCTTTACGCAAGACAAGTTGGAGTCAGATTAATGATTAGAAACGCATGTTCTATAACGTTGGTCTGCTGACCAGGTGAATGGGAAAAGCGGTGTTACATTAATGTCAATATAGTGATTTATAGTCAAGAGACCCGTCAGGTACCAAGCCAAAATACTGTGGTTGGGAAGCGCACAGGAATGAAAAGACAAAGCGGGGTTTACTTTGGACGGACATCGGTAGTTTAGATTCTTTACCTTTTCTTACACAAAGCTGGCATTACGCAGTGCGTTACCTTGTAAGGCATCTCTCCTAGCCGAACCACTCGCGCCTCTTTCAGCCACGTGTCTCTGGAGTGCAGGCTGTGGATACAGGACCTGCAGAGAAAGCAGCCGTTAGACACTACCTACCGGCAGACCAAAACCACTGCTCACTACACACATGTCTGAGACCATCAACAGGCTGTAAAATCCACTCTGAACCATAACATTTCCATTATAACACACAATAAGCCCCTCACCCTAAAACACGTGACCTCGGGTCAGGGCCTATCAAAGGCTAAATTGTGCCGTAGAGTACAAAGAGGGCTCTTGGCCCTAGAATTTCATATTATATTTTACTATATACAGTTGGTCAAGGAGTCTTTCCAAGAACCGTCATCTCAAATACGTCAATATTTCATGGAATTAGGACCATTTGGAATGAATATCACAATTAAAATGATTAATAAAATCTATTAAAACTGCAAGATCACTAAATAGTATAAACTTGTAATAAATTAAAAGAATAAAATACATAGTTTTCAATAGATTACTAGATTTGCCACTAAAGAAACATTCAGATAATGTAACATCATTTCATCGCTGGCGGCCATGCGTCTTCACACTGGGACCACCCACTCGTTACCTGGAATAAACGGCTTCCCCTCTGCAGTAGCCCAGGATGGCGGCAGATTCGGGGTAGAGAGCCTCGTATTTCAGCAGATGCCTCTTTAGAGCATAAAGTGGATGATTCTTATACTCGGTGATCGATGTCGGCAGTGGTTGGTCCAGTAATTTAGCTTCAAGCTACAGACATGAGAGATCAGGAATGAATTTCGGTATTTGGCTGCGATCTGATGCTACAGAGCGAGAACCAAGATGTTCATTCAACATGGACTGGCAAATGCTGTACTGTAATGGTGACGGCCTCAAGAGCCAACTCCCTCCTTTAAGTCTATTTGCCAGTAGGCTATGAAAGCATGGTAATGATTATTAGCCAGACAAATCGTTTTACAAATACCCAAATCTCACCCAGAGTCATCTGCTGACCGCCATTATCAAGAGATAGTCAAGAAGATGATGTAGATGAAGGATAAGGCCATGACTCCTACCTCTACGTCTTCCCGGTCCTCCCGTTTAGGGCCGGTGCTTCTATAAGGCCTCAGTGTCTCCTGCCACCACTCTGGATCAACACGGCGTTTGCGGGTACCGGTCATCCACTCAGGATCATATCTCTGCGTCACATCCTTAACCTGTCCAGAGCTGTCGATCCCAACCACATAAGTAACGGGTTTGGTGGCCGCCTTAAAGCACAATGGAGGCTGGTTAACGGCCCTCCGCACACAGTCCACACATACCCACTTCTCATCTTTCTCCAAATACACTTCCACCCATTGATCACTACCTCTGGGTGGCGACACTATCCCCTCTTCCTCGTCATCCGTAGAGATGATCTTGCCTCTCCTCTTAGGTTGAACGTTGTCGTTTTTGGGGGAGCTCCTTGATTTAGGCTTTCCCAAGGCTATGGGGCTTTTTGTTGTTCCTTCTCCAGACTTTCTCCTGGTTTCCTTGAAAACAGCTGACGCTCTTTTGACTTTCCTTTCAAACGACTCGTCCCAGTCTAAGGAATCACTGTCCTCGCTGTCAATGAAGAAGTCGGAATCACTGCTGCCGGAATGACTCTCACTTTCTTCCTTGTACGTCACTTTTGAGGCCGCCGTTCTCCGAAGCTGGTTCTTTGGACGAGCTCTCCGCTTATTAGTGTCCTCATCACTCTCAACCTTCAAACTCTTCTTGTTTGTTTTCTTGACTTCCTTCCCAGACGTGACCTTATCGGCCGCTTGTCTACCTCTATTTTCTCCGCTTTCCGAAGGAGCGGCCTCTTCTTGCTTAACTTCTTTCTCCTTCTTATGTTTTGGGTCTATTCTTGATTTGCCTTTGGGAGATTTCTGGGATTTGCGGGATTTAGCTGGGCTTTTGGAGAACGACCTCTGTTTGGGATTGCGTTTCACCTGGAAGCGGGATAAATCAACATTTGCATGAGCCAATCCTTGGAATTTAAATCACTGCCAAAGAAGAAGAGAAATGGAACAAAGGTCTTTAAGTCTAGTGTGCAGTAAGTATGGATGCCCGAGATGGACCCTGAGCTTACCTTGGCGGGCGGCTCCTTTAAGGGGATGGCCTGAAGGGACAGTACCAGTCGACTCAGGAGTTGTAACGCTCGTAGGAGAATCAGAAAAATCTGTAGAGAAACCGTACAGCAGGGAAGGGAATAAGGTAAATGGTCCCAGGAAGTTATAATGTAGCTTCGGAGTGACTCCAAACTGACATACAGAGGAATACATAATGTGATGGCAGATAAAGACAGACTGACAATCTTGCCAGCCTATTTCCACTGGTTTACACTTAGAACAGATCTATGTTTATTCTATACGTGATTACACTTTATTACGGTTTTATTATTGTTTTTTAGTTTAACAATTTAAATATAGCATAGAGTAATATTTTCTTTTATTCGAACAGTAGGCAAAATAAATTATTTATTTCTAAATCCCCTCCGCCATTAGAGAACCACATTTACTGGCAAAGAAAATCTATACAAGACATTAATGTAGTCTGTAAAATAAGCAATCTTACGCGGATCATCTCCTCTTCATCTCTCACGCCGTACGCCCCAAATCTACGCTCCAGAGTGGCCGACAAGGGCTCGCGATCATCCATAGACATTTCTGGATTCAAGGTGAATGTGGTGCTGAACCTGGGGAGATAGATGTGTTCTAGGTGAGACAGAGTTCTACATAGAACACACAGCAGAGCTTATCCTCTGATCTTCCCCAGGGGGGCACTAAAATATCTGTAGGTTCTAACTGTCCTATCCGAGGGAAGGCTGTAACATTTATGATGCATTTTTGTAGTCATTTTTATATAGGGTGGTTTCAGTTTAATTGTAATCACTGCCCACCGTGTCTACAACAGCCAAGCACAGCAGCCAGTCCTGATGCCCTAGGAGAATCGAGGACTTTTTTGATCTGAGGAATTATTAGCTTCTCCTCCCATATTTTAATATAGATTTTGTTCCTTTTGTGCACTCTCTTTTTTATTACTTACTCTCATATTTCGATTTATAGATTTACTTCTATACAATGATAGAATGCACTTAACATGATTGTGATTTCCTTGTGCGTTTCTCCTCTTACAGTCATTAGAGGAGTAAACACTAAGTTAATAATGGGTTATACTCCCTTGTGTGAAGTTTTATAAATAAAAAAAAAATATATAATTAAAAATACAAAATAAAATAGTACTTTAGAAAAATGTACATAGGATATCAATTTATGTTTACCGATTAGGAGCAAGCCTGCCACCTTGCGATCATTCATGAAATGGTTTATTATTGTATTTTGTTTGCAGAAAAAGAAATCTCTTTATGTGTAATCTTACTTTTGCTAATAGTGTTTTTATTTATTTAAATTACACTATTAAAACACAGATGAGTCAGTTCTATGTGTTTATAGATAGCCATAATAACAAACCTCAATGGCACACCTTTTGCTTGATGAACCAAATGACAGACTCGGATTGGTAGGAAGCTGTGTGGCTCACGAATAATCCGCTTCCGATTTAAATGCTATACGCGATGAAACGCGTCACACTAAGCTAATGCAAAGTCTATTTTTCCTGCGCTGCATGAAAGACATAACGGAGACTTTTACAAGGGAGTCAGCTAATAAGATCATTCTACCTTATTATTAAAGGTTTTCTGGGATCATTGCACGATAGGACCAGATCTCCGCTACAAACGGGACAACGAGCCCCTACATTGGTGAGCTACATTTTTGTTTCCTCTGGATACTGCGGATTAGTATTCCTAAATGAGGAAACCAATTTCATAAAAAGAAGACTCAAGTGATACTTCTGTGGGACATAATATAACCGGGTCCTTTATGTGCTGGATTATTAAATGAAAGATAAACTAACATTTAATTGATACCGTTTTACGTATTGAAGCTACGCAGATATAAAGTGGCGACTGTATGGATAGGTAGACTAAGGTCTCCCACTCATGATCCGCAGTGTTTAGTACGTGTTATATCGAGACTTGTATTCTTTTGAAACACTTTAATAGAATTTTAAGAAGGGTCATTATTGGCATAATAAAGAATGTTGATTTTAGACTGACTCCTCTGATGCATGAATTAGTTTTAATAACTTTGGATCGTTGAGGTTGTGAAGGTGGAGCGCGGACCACTCTGAACTTTAATTGACAGTTTGTTTAATGAAGGGGATCTTGGGGCCAGCAGCGATTTCACATAAACCTTTGTAACTTAAAAGGCACCATAAATAAAGTAACTATATAAAGTCAGATTTACTCAAAATATTGTGGTCCAGAAAGCTATTCTAACAATGTGATGGCATCTGACATGCTATTTCATGGCTGCTGGAACTTTAATCTCATTCATTGGGATTCTGTCACTGTATATTACATGGAAAAGTAAATACAGAGAAAGCGGAGGTAAAACTACCATTTCACCAGGTTTGTCAGATATATCACATCCACCCGGGCAGCTGGAATGTTGGTGAACTTGACGGGAACCACAGACAGCGCCACAGCCTGGAGGTTGGGAGAGTTGCATATATCATTGTGGTAGAAGCCATTGGCCAGAAGGCAGAGCAGGTGTACCTGGAGGGAGACAGATTTATCGCAGCATAAGTGAATGCAAAACACCAAGTAACAGAATAAAGATGTGCGGTTACCCATAGAGCAGAATAAAATACATGACAGATCTGAAGTGTTTATGTTTAAACAAGAACACCATGGGGTAGATTTATCAGACCTTCTAAAAAGAGAAAGTGGAGGTGTTGCCCCTAGCAACCAATCAGATTCTAGCTGTCATTTATCTTGTACATTCTAAAATAAAATTGATAGCTAGAATCTGATTGGTCGCTGTGGACAACGCCTCCACTTTCTTTTTAGCAGATTTGATAAAATCTACCACATGAATATTTTGTTTTGGAATGAAAAACATTTTGGGAGCTCTGCTAGTTGGCGGGTTGGGAAAAAATAACCAAAAAAACCCCTTTCACCTAAATATGTCCGACATGTTGTCTTTCGCCTGCAGCGGACTGTTAGTGTAACATTAAACAACGTATTTCACCTTTATATATGAAAGTTGACATTTTAGTGTTTAGTGGGTGTAAGACTTAGACGGCTGTATAGATCTGGACGTAGGAGGTATGAACTGCTACATTCCTGATTTTCCTCATT
Organism: Mixophyes fleayi; assembly: GCF_038048845.1. Classification (NCBI taxonomy): domain Eukaryota; kingdom Metazoa; phylum Chordata; class Amphibia; order Anura; family Limnodynastidae; genus Mixophyes; species Mixophyes fleayi. The sequence continues at coordinate 134,794,020 of NC_134409.1, forward strand.
TGCTACATAAAATACAAGCACGTGCAACCTTAAATATAACGGAGTATTTCTAAACAGCACTGTATACATTCACCATGTGTAGGGTTTACCGTTTGCCTTATATATGATCATTCTTATACCTATCTCCCACTCCTTCTACATCACCTCTCACCTTGTGAGTATCTTCTCGCAGCTCCTTACTGAAGCGGTTCATTATTCTACGGAGATACGCGGCAAACTCCGCTTTCCTCTTCTCTCTGTAAAACGTCATAAAAGAGCAGTCGTCAGCTTGTGAATTAACTCCTGGTCCCTTCATGTCATCTTTATCATATTAGTGTTTGTGGCTTCTCCAATATATAGGTAGGATTTAAAACCTCCAAGATCGGAAAGATTTGATAATATAGAAGAAATGAATGACCTCTTCAGTCTTTTCCGTGCTGCTTCCGCTGTCTCGATTTCTATCTCTACGGACTTTGTGGGAAAACCCGGATCGTCGGATGTGGTGGCTTGTAATGACTCCAGTGCCGGAGCATTGAGTTCTAACAGAGAATAATTAGTGAGAGATTCCAGGATGCAAAGGTGAGTCTTAGACAGAGGCAGAGATTAGACATTTCTATTTCTGTTGATAACATGACCATAAACCAGACCCCACAAGCTCTCTGCCTTGGTGTGATCCTTGAATCTGAACTATTCTTTGTTCCCCAAATCAACTCTATATCTAAATCATGTTACATACATCTAAAACACATTTCCAGAATACGCACATATCTCACACAAGACACTGCAAAAAAAACAAAACTTTAATTCATGGACTAATCATCTCCCGCATTGACTATTGTAATTCCCTCCTTACAGGTCTTTCCCGAATCAGACTCTAACCCCATCAATCTATTTTGCATGCAGCGGCTAGATTGATAAATAAATGTTGATTAAGATGATGATGATGGTTTACTCCTATCTCTAAAAGGCATAATTCTTATAAAGATATAAAACACATCGCAGCTAGAGAGCACCGCAACACAACATGAGGAGGTACAAAACAATTTTACCTGTCCATCCTTTGCAAATGAAGTTTACGAATGATTTATATCGCAGTACAGAGAGGGCATAATTCCTACTTTCACATCCTAATTCCACAGATTAAACATCCAGCAATACCTTCCACGTCCTCCCATTCCTCGTCGCTATCCTCTGCGCCCTCCGAGCTGCCGTCATCTTTAACAGTGGCATCTGGAACGATCGCTTTGGACTCCAAACTTAGCAAGTCTCTGAACAAAAACCACGAGCAGTATAAACATAATGCCTAAATAAAACCGCTCCGCCTGCAGTGAACTGAATGTAGCGTTTACACAAGAGCTAAAAAGGGGATCAGTCACGCTATGAAAAGCCCAGAGACATAGACGGTGACCAGAACACAGCGATCAAAATGTTTTTAATATTTTTAAAAGGTAAAAATAACATTATATATAGTGTTGAATACATTTGTGATCAGGTGCGTTCTATCTATAGACTAAACTCTCAGCAACAAAGCCAGTACAAGTGTTTATCTGTATATTACCATGTGAAACATATCTCCAATTGCATAGCACAAAGGTATACACCTGCCAGTATATAAACAATATGGAACGAAGACAAAATTTGGTGCATAAAGGAGCAATCAATATATAGCACTACAATGTATTAATGATAATGGGGCAGATTTAAAGAGAACATAACATTCTGCATAAAAAATACACACAACCTATGGCCAATATCACAACTCTATACAAGCGGATATGAAAAGAAGACACTCACTCAATTTCCCTTTCTGTGTCTTCCGTTTTCACTTGTTTAACTGCTGTTTTCTTAGCTCTGGGAGTTTTTTTCTTCACGCCGTCCCCGCTAGATGCCTTATCGGCGCCTCCAGCAGCTTTTCTTGTGGTTTGAACACCTGCAGCTGCGTTCTTACTCTTCTTATTTCCATATTCAGATCTATCCCCCTGGCCATCTGGGGTTATAAACCACCAGAGAATACAGAAACAGCAAACGAAACTGGTTAACTGACGGGGGAAAAATAGCTTTTATATCCGCAGCCAACGGGTCGGTGAGACAGAGAAGAGAAAAACAAAACACAATGAAATATTTATAGAAAACAAACATAATAATCTGAAAGTAGTAGATGGATGGTGGGATATAATCATTATAAATTAAGGATATTACTCAGTAAGGCGACTTATATTATACAGGAATTACAGGAAAAGTGCATTATTATTTTGGGCAGCACGGTGGCTAAGTGGTTAGCACTTCTGCCTCACAGCACTGGGGTCATGAGTTCAATTCTCAACCATGACCTTATCTGTGTGGAGTTTGTATGTTCTCCCCGTGTTTGTGTGGGTTTCCTCCAGGTGCTCCGGTTTCCTCCCACACTCCCAAAAAAACATACTGATAGGTTAATTGGCTGCTATCAAATTGACCCTAGTCTGTGTGTGTCTGTGTGTGTGTGTTAGGGAATTTAGACTGTAAGCTCCAATGGGGCAGGGACTGATGTGAGTTTTCTGTACAGCGCTATATATATATAAAGGATGATGATGATGTGTATTTACAAAAACAGTAGATCCTACTGTGCATTATACTAATAACAATATTAATACCAGTGGGGATAATATTGTGCAACGGGGAGCATGCATATACTATTACTATTTATAATAATAATAATAATAATAATAATAATAATAATAATAATAATCATCATCATGAATATAATAATACTGATCACTGGAGAGGGTGCAGCTACTATTATTAATGACAGGAGAGGATGCAGAAAATATTATGATGATAATACTGATCCCAACACTGGATGTAGGTAATATTATTATTAGTAGTAGAAGTGATGACAGGAGAGATTAGCGGATGCAGCTGATATAATTATTATTGAACCCAGCACTGGATGCAGATGATGGTAGTAGTATGATTGATGACAGGTGAGGAAGATATAATGCCAATAATACTGATGACAAGAGATTAGTATATATTATTATTAGTAGAAGTATAGATAACAGTAGGATGTAGCTGATATAATGATAATAATACTGATAACAGGAGGAGATGTGGGTAATATTATTGATCACAGCACTGGATGCAGTTGATATTATTATTATTATTATTATTATTATGGACTGGAGAGGATGCAATGATGAGAATACTGATCACAGCACTGGATGCAGATATTAGTAGTAGTAGCAATGATGACAGTAGAGAGCAGAGGATGTAGGTAATATTATTGATCACAGCACTGGATGCAGATTATATTAATAATATTATTATTGTTATTAATATTATTATTAAGTACTGGATAGGATGCAATGATGAGAATACTGATCACAGCACTGGATGCAGATATTAGTAGTAGTAGCAATGATGACAGTAGAGAGCAGAGGCTGTAGGTAATATTATTATTAGTAGTAGTAGTAGCATTGATGACAGTAGAGAGCAGAGGATGTAGGTAATATCATTATTATTAGTAGCATTGATGACAGTAGAGAGCAGAGGATGTAGGTAATATTATTATTATTATTATTATTGATCTGAATGCAGCCGATGTCTGGATAATCCGCACATTACCCGCCTCACTCACCCTCCTGCTCCGCCGCTCTGGACTGACCTCCCCGCACCCTCTTGGCCGGCTGCTTCCTCGGCCTCTTGCCCCCTCCGGTCCTGGAGTCCGCGGAGCCCCGGCGCTTGCCCATCCCCCACCGGCCGGGTGTCAGTACGCTCTCAACCACACATGCTGTTGATGCTGCTGTTGTATAACAAACCCTCGGGCCGTCACGTGTCAGTAGTGCCTCCCCCTGTGATTGGCGGATCCGGCGCCCAGGCCGCAGTGGCTGCATAAATCTCGCGAGAGCGCAGTTACCCGGGAGACTCTTCCTGCGCGCGCTGCAAGATGGCGGATGATGGGGAGCAGGTGAGGGGGGCCCCTGTGTACACCGGGCCCCGCACACACACGGGGGGCGGCTCAGGGGACGTCCACCGGCTGCTGCAGGGAAATAACATGACGTGGGCCCTGGACGGCGGGGTGTCCTGGGAGAGCCCCGGATGTCCGGCCCCTGATCACAGGAACACACACATGTAGGACTGCTACATGTCCTGAGGTTACACTGATCATGGGAGAGGGCCCCCGTGTCTGAGGGAGAGACAGTAAAGATACTTTATAAGTGGGACTACAAAACAACTGTGTATATGTGTGTGTGTGTGTATATATATATATATATATATATATATATATATATATATATATATAAAAAATCTGGTTTTCAGTTAGCATTGTTTGCCATTACATTCCCTTTTAAGGCTTAAACTGATTTTTAACAACAATTCAGGGATACATAAAGCCAACAAGACTAATATTGTATTAATAAAGTGCTCAGTAGTGTAAACCATACTTGCCAACTCTCCAGGAATGTCTGTGAGACTCCCGCATTTTGCCCCTGCTGTCAAATGCCCCTTTTGCGTCATTATGTCAAAGGGTGGGTCCAAAATGATGTGCATTTTATCTGGGCAGATGTGTCTAGTACAAGCCCGCACTTCATATGCTAGGGTTGAATTTATCATGGCAAAACATTGCCATGGGGTTGGGATTGTGGGAGGAACTAAATATTTGGATACCAGTCCTGGCCAGGAATAAAGTGTCTGCACCAGACCCTTCACTGACTTTCCAATATGTAAATCCTGCCTGTAGCAATTTGGAAGCCTATTAAATATACTTGGCAGTGGAAGTGGTTGTAAGCCATCCTCTGTCTAGTTTTAGAGAGGATAGGAGTTGTATATGCAGGGTAGGACCTTTGGGGTCTAATTTGCACATTTAACCCCTTTAAATCCATAAAAGAGCAGTTGACTTTTAAGGACTAGTTTATGAACTCATCTATTTATTTATATAGCGCCACTAATTCCACAGCGCTGAACAGAGAACTCATTCACATCAGTCCCTGCCCCATTGGAGCTTACAATCTAATTATAGTTTAATATGTTTTTTTTTTCGAATATCTTTCTCTTATATTTACAATCAGCAACCGACCACAAACACTGTAGAGGAACCTCTGGACTTGATCCGGCTGAGCTTAGATGAGCGGATTTATGTGAAGATGAGAAATGACAGAGAGCTCAGAGGACGGTTACATGTGAGTGACTTGTTGCTCATGTTCTCAGTATTTTATTTGTGTTGTGGACACCCAAATGTTCCATTATTCACCCTCCACTTTCTAAACAGGCATACGATCAGCACTTGAATATGATACTGGGAGATGTTGAAGAAACAGTAACAACCATTGAGATTGATGAGGAAACCTATGAGGAGATATATAAGGTATCTAATAGGGACCTATAGCTGCATGTGTTAAACATCTATATGTAAGTAAAAAAAAATATGTAAATAATGAATTGCTCAGTCTTATGTTATGTTCAGTTTTGCACATAAACCATTATAGTTGGTATAGTGGTCAGTTTTTCTGAGGAAATCCTGGATTTTCCTCAGCTATAATGCATCTGTTCACATTCCTTGATACCCCAATATACACTGAACAGCCACAGCATTAAAACCACTGACAAGTGAAGTAAATAACACTGATTATCTTGTTACAATCGCACCTGTCAAGGGGTGGGATATATTAGGCAGCAAGTGAACAGTCAGTTCTTGAAGTTGATGTTTTGGAAGCAGGAATAATTGGCAAGTGTAAGGATCTGAGCGACTTTGACAAGTCCCAAATTGTGATGGCTAGACGACTGGGTCAGAGCATCTCCAAAGCGGGAGGTATTGTTGAGAGTTCCTGCTATGTACTGCTTGGTATCTACCAAAAGTGGTCCAAAGAAGGACAATCGGTGAACTGTCCACAGGGTGATGAGCTCAAGGCTCAATGAGGCTCGTGGGGAGCGAAGGCTAGCCCGTCTGGTCCAATCCCACAGAAGAGCTACTGTGGCAGACTGAAAAAGTTTGTGCTGGCTATGATAGAAAGGTGTCCGAACACACACTGCATTGCAGCTTGTTACGTAGCTGCAGACCAGTCACAGTGCAATGCTGACACCTGTCCACTGCTGAAAGTGCCTATAATGGGCACATGAGTGCCAGAAGTGGACCATGGAGCAATGGAAGAAGGTGGCCTGGTCTAATGATTCACGTTTTCTTTTATATCATGTGGATGGCTGGGTGCGTGTGCGTCGTTTACCTGGGGAAGAGATGGAACCAGAATACACTATGGGGAAAAGGCAGCCTGTGGAGGCAGTGTGATGCTCTGGGCAATGTTCTGGGAAACTTTGGGTCCTGGCATTTATGTGGATGTTACTTTGGCACCTACCTAAACATTGTTGCAGACCAAGTACACCCCTTCATGACAACGGTATTCCTTGATGACAGTGGCCGCTTTCAGCAGGATAATGCGCCCTGCCACACTGCAAAAACTGTTCATGAATGGTTTGAGGAACATGATAAAGAGTTCAGGGCATTGACTTGGCCTCCAAATTCTCCAGATCGCCATCCGTTCGAACATCTGTTGGATGTGCTGGAAATACAAGTCCGAGCCATGGAGGCCTCCACCTCGCAACTTAAAGGATCTGCTCTTGGTGCCAGATACCACAGGTCACCTTCATGGTTAGAACTGTTTTGGCGACAGGAGGGGGACCTACACAATATTAGGCAGGTGGTTTTAATGTTGTGGCTGATCTTTTTCTCTTTTGGTGGTAGTCTGCGCGAACATAGGTGATCCGCCCTTTAGCAAATGTTTTTATTGGCCTAAAAGAAAACTTGTGAAAAGAAAGTATTAGCTGTAGTATGAAATCTGTTCACTCCCAGTTTAAATTCAATGAATTCAGATTAACAGGACTATTTAACAATTGTGCTTTGCAGACTACTGTAGTCAAAACATGGATTTAAATATTTGTATCTTTTAATGAACTGGTATTGGTTACTAATGTAAAATTGTCTTCTGTCTTCAATGGAAGTGTCATCCATTTATTAAAGGGTACCTGTTGCCGGCACACTGGAGGCAGCCGTTTTGTGGGTTGAACCAAGGTTCAGGCCATGAATTTAATAAGACATCATACAGACCAGAGACATGAAGTGCCTCTGGTTTATCACAAATGAATGTTGGTGGCTACCACTGTGTGTAGTTGGCTGGTATGCAGTCATTTGCTGCCATGTGATAACCCTTTGAGTGCTGGATGTTTGGGAAAGCTACTCGCCAAGCAGGGCCAGGATAATTTGAAAGGTTTATGCATCATATCCTTTAGCACATGGATCTTTACACACTAGGGCTTCAATATAGTTGACTGCTAAAATACACCAAGAACATGCACAAAAATGTTTGCACACTTGCATCCTTTTAAAATCTGTGTTCAGCGTTGCATGCATCATTAAGACACATCCAATTCAAAATTTTATGGGTCTGGATCAAAGATACGACAGTCATCGCAAGCTGTTTAAATGGTCCTGGGGAAGACGACCAAATCTTCTGTTAAAACAGAACGATGAAACAAATTCTTAACCTGCACTAATGATATATACACCCTGAGCTGGTTTCCATTAAAAGGTGGATGAGTGTGGGGTCCCCTTGCAAACCGGCACCAAGGTAGACAGCTGGCTCACAACATTTTGGGGAATCTGCAGTTCAGAGGTCACCCTGTTGTAGTAGGAATCGGACCCAGCCTAATTTTGTTGATGACTTTTTTTTTTTTTTTCTCTTTTTCATCTGCTGTCCCCCATTCATGCATTTCACCTATGTCCAGTGTTGATACACACACTTATTTTACACAAACTGTTGTTCATAGTGTTTTGGTTCTGTGATGGTAACAGGGAATCATTATGAAGAGTTTGCGTATCTATCTTCTTGCAGATAGAAGTTTTCAGTGCCCACAAAATTTTCCATGTGATACATGTATCATTCCAATTTAAGATGCATCATTTAATGGCCCTTTTATTTTTCCCTCTCCTAGTCTACAAAGAGGAACATCCCTATGCTGTTTGTTAGAGGAGACGGTGTTGTGCTTGTAGCTCCTCCCCTGAGGGTTGGCTGATGAACTTGCAAACCAATGGCGTCCGTAACGCACCAGAATATCCGTAACCACCATCCACTTCCTTACAGCTAGTTTCTGGGTTGGTTCCTCAAGACGTGTTTCCCAGGCCTGGTTTCTCTTGGTGCTGGAAAGACCTGCAGTACATTGAGTAGCAGAATATTCCACTAGTAAGAGAATTCTCCTATTCTGCAAACTAAACATGGCTGTTATTCCCTAGAAAGTTTTTTTTTTTTTTTAAATTTTTGTTTTTGACAGTCTGACACTTGCTGTTTTCACCACCTCGGCAGATGCCACAGAATTTTGTTTTTTAATTGTTTTGGAATCTGGGATTTTGTGAAATGCTGAAAAGTACTTTTTATATTTGATATGCTGCAGCAGAAGACTCGTACAGGTTTTACTGTATACAGGAAGATCGATTTAATTTGGGAATTGCCATGAAAGTCATTGGTGCCAATGTTTTGTTTTGAGTTGGCACCTGATATTGTTTGTCAAGTAAACTGTTCCATGAGATAACTGAGAACTATGTGCACTGTCTTCATTTTGTGTGGTCACAGTTCTCACTAATCAAAAGTAAGAATCTGAATGTTGACCATATTACCCAATGCTGTAATAAGTACTGATTGTCATATAATAAAGAACATCCTCCCCCCACAATATGGCCATTTGTAGTGCTCTAAGCCTTTGATTCCCAACCAGGGGTTTGGGAAGTCCTGAAGCGTTCCCTGGGGGTTCTCAGAAAAAGAATCTGTAATGACTGCACTTTGTTCTTGGCAAGTGTATGGACATTGTGATGTCTCGTCAGCTGACCTATCAAGTCCAGCCAGGGAGGGTGGAGTTAGAATTGTCGGAATGGCCTGTCTCCATCTGGAGAGCCGCAGGCTGCCACAGATTTTCTGTAGCTAGCATGGTACTTGTAGTTCTACATTATCTGGCGATATGAAACTTTACTGTCGTAACATTGGAGTCTATTCTTCTTTGCAGTATTTCAGTGGGCGTAATAGCCTTTTTGCTTATCTTGAATACGTTGAACCTTTGCATGTTGTTCGGGCAGGGGGGCTAATGTTGCACACAGGCCCACTCGTTTCTCAACCCTCCTCTGCCTGGAGGGCTGCAGATCACTGCCTCCTCCTGAGGTGCATGCTTTCACTGCGCAGAAAAAGGCACAATTTATTTATTTATTTTTAAAGAGGAAACTGGAAAAATACAAACATAGTGAACATAAGAGTGTTAATATACAAGGTGTCTCCTCTGTCTTCTACAGTATATCAATGGGGAAAGGGGGATAAGGGGAGGGAGGTAGAAAGGCACAAATACTAAATAAGGTATTACTCACCAACAGTGCACCATACCCAGCCGGGGGAATCCTGAGGCGGCCCAAGAATGATATTCCAACTGCGGGGGGAGAGACTTACTGGATAGGCAACTATGGCTTTCTAGTGAATACCAGGGGGCCCACACCTTGTCGACATTATGTGATTTATTGTGGAGGTTGTACGTTACATTTGCACCGTAGTTCCTGCATGAAGGGACCATTAGGCTCTTTTCAATACTTTGCTATTAAGGATTTAGCAGCTGCCAAGATATGGGAGATAATCTTGTTAAAAGGAACCCTCTCATCAGGTATAGGGCAAAAGCACAATTTTAAACAAGAATAAAACCATATTTCCTACCGAGATAATGAATGTAAACCAAGATAATCTTTCTGGCTAGAATCGACTGAATTGTTGGTTAAATAAGGAAAGTAAAAATGTTGGCTTTCTCCCTCCATGCAGTCCATAATTGGTAGTCTGGCAGACTCAACGGATGGAGTATATGACCAGTTTTATTTGGAACACTTCGAGAGCTTTCACCAAGGTTTGGGACCCATGGTTAGCCGCCTTTCAGGCGTGCCCACCCTTTACATAACCCAGTTCTAATACCTCATCTTTCTTGGACTTATATCTCCTTACAATGGATCTAGTCACTTCTTACCCTCCTTCCTTTTCCCCCTCTTCTCGCTCCTTTCTTCCTCTATACCCTCTCTTTCCTTTAAAGGTTCGGTTGACTTAGTGTTTCATATGTTCTACGCTGGCCGTTGATTTGATGACTACTTGTCTATTTTTGATAACTGGATTCACTTTGTCAATCGTTTTTTTGTTATCTTGACCTTGCAAAATAAAACTTCTTGGCTTTGAACCACACACACACAATTGAGCAGCATCAACTTCTGAATCTGATCAGCCATGTGCTGAATTGCCGCCACCTCACCCCTTCAAAACAAAAAGATAATCTCTCATAATGCACAAAAATAAAATGGCAATTGCATAAAAATTTAGTTTTACATGTATTGGGCATCAATAGCATTCAAAACCACGGTGTGTTTGTGGTGAAGCATTATGAAACATTTGGGGTTTTCCACTGTAAATAAGGTTGTGAACCACTGGTCTAAGCTGTAATATACTTTTTGATTTATCTTGGTCAAAAAGCAAGAAGCCTTATATACCAAGCTACACCCCCACCCCAAATCATCCCTGACACCAAGGGATTTAGTGCAAAGATCTATTAGCCCAGGGTTTCCCAAACCCAGTCCTCAGGGCTCCCCAACAGTGCAGGTTTTTCGGATCACATGTGACATAGTTAGGACCACCTGTGGATCTGTTACAATGTGTCAGCCGGTAATAATTACACCTGTGCTCCAGCAAGGATATATGGAAAACCTGCACTATTGGGGAGCCCTGTATTAGCCTGTTGTCAGGGTATTGAAATAGATTGACGGATACACAATAAATGTGGTAGAGGAGGCAATCCACTCTATAATCGCAGGTATGTGGCTGTTACTGTTTGTGCAGAGCTTAGGAAGTTATAGCTACCTATCAATACCTGTAACTTGACATGTAAGCAGTAGGTGGGAGAGAATAGCTTTGGTCTTGAAACTGAAAACAATCCTAAGCTCTGTCTGCTTGTGGTGTTCATAAATTTGTAGTATCCTCGGCATGTCAGTAGGTGGCAGTACAATTAGCAGAATGTCTGGCGTCTAGTGGTATGTTCCTAGGAATGTAATAAGACCATTACGCACATTATTCCCAGAGAGTGACATCTACAACTGTCCCTGACTTGGTGCCTCCAAATCTTTCTCTGACAATGTGGGCAGCATTCTCCATCCCTGTGTGGCCAGAACTCTCCTTCCTGGGACTGTGTAACTGTGGAACTAACTGTCCTGAAAGGGAGTCCCGGATTGGATATAACAATACAGCAAAAATTAAGTGATGCAGACCTTTTTAAGTTACTAATTTGTGTTGCAACACAATATTGTACAAGGTCTAACCACTGACCTGAAATCACATTTAACTCAACAAATGATCTGATGCACAGGAAACATTACCCATCTCTACCGTATGGCTGAAAGCTGTAAAACGTCTACAAGAAAATAAGTAATTTTGGTGCTTTCTTGGAATTATAAATGTTGGCTAATTACATGATAACGGCTTTCATTAACCTCCAGATGATTTGGCTGAAGGAATGTTTAGTGATTTGTTGTTCTCCAAAAATGTTGTTGGCTTCAGAGTTCCTGTTAATTTCAATGGACAATGCATTTCAGTGGGAAGTGAAAGGACAGAAATGCGTTGTTGATTGAAATGAATAGAAAATTGCTCTGTTGACCTATTGTGGATGAACCCTGCTGTCCACATGATGTAATAGAAATCGTGATTCATCAGACCAGGCAGCTGTATTTCATTGCTCCACGGTCTGGCACTCGCATGCCCATTGTAGATGCATTAAGTTTTTCAGCAATTTGTGCTACAGTAGCTCTTCTGTGGAATTGCACCAGACGGGCTAGCCATCCATCCCCATGCGCATCATTGAGTCTTGGGTGCCCATGACCCTGTCGCCAGTTCTCCTTCCTTGGACCACCTTCGGTAGATACTAACCGCTGCATATTGGGAACAGCCCACAAGAACTGTCGTTTTGGAGATGCTCTGACCCCGTCATATAGACATCACAATTTAGCCCTTGTCCTAGTTGATCAGAACCTTGCGCTTGCCCATTTTTCCTGCTTCCAACACATCAACTTCAAGAACTGACTTCACTTGCTGCTTAATATATCCCACCCCTTGCCAGGTGCCATTGTAACAAGATAATCAGTTATTCACTTCACTCGTCAGTGGTTTTAGCTGATTGGTGTATATCTTGCAGGCTAAAAGTTTACATTATACAGAGTTATTGTTAAAATGTTTTATTTGTAATCATGTAAATCTAAATAAGTATCGACACAGACACCTCTAAGATGACATTTACAATGTATTTCTGGTAAATAAACTTCTGTTTGTCAGGATGGTAATAATAATCAAACCATAGTCCAATTTGTCTCTTGGTGATCGCTAACACTGTTCAACTCTATTAAGTCAGCCAGCATCAGTTTCCCCGCCCACAGGAAATGAGCATTTTACATTGCTCCCCAGTAGAGCTTGATTGACAGGTGTCAAAACCATATCTTCCTCCCTGAGTTGCACACCTCCCACCTTCCCTAGACAAAGGTGCTCCGTTTTACCTGTCTATCAGTCCTCATTACGTTATTTTGCCTTGAATGTGAAGCTGGTTTTGATTGAGATAGAAGTATATAAATCAATCTTGGTAACAAAGGCAGTTAATGTACTTGTATGATTCTATTTTTTATATAGTAGGTTTTGTAAGAGATGAATGTTTTTCCTGATTCTTAGAATGTGCTTATGCAAGGCCATAGTGTCCTAGTGATTATTTACAAACATTGATAAGAGAATGTGTTTCCAGACCTCAGAGATAGGACCACACTTTAACACACTGTGGTTAAAGAGGCTCATTCTTTGAGTAGAGGTGCACTTAATAGTTATCCTGTCAGTGTAAATGGCCAAGCTAACTGCTCCTCTGTGTAAATATGCAAAGATTATTGCTTATAAAACATATGTGCAAATGTATTATGGTTACCTTCTGATTTGCTAAGACTTGTCTGTCTGTATACTCGAGAGTTAATAAAGTTGACTGTTCAAATTATGAGATTCTCTTTTAAAAACTTCTAGGTCACATTGCACAGAGGATTAGATTAAACAGTGGGTGAGATGGTACAGCTTGAATGAGCAGTGATGCATGTCAGATTTTAGGGGAAGATAGATAGTGATGGCTTAGTATGGCCACTCCCCCATTGTGTTGTGGTCATGCCCCCTTTTGTGCGTGGCGCTGTTTCTATTAAAGATTTTGGAACGTTGGGAGGTGTGGGTAAACTCAGAGGGAGCAGATTGACACACAGGGCTGTAAATATGATCTCGTGCCAGCTGCACATGATACCCACTATTTAGAAGTAAGCCTTGGCGCATATGCCTACTGTTACATTTTATATTCCAATGTTGCCTCCAGTCTTTATATATAGATGTGGCTGTAGATCAGTGTATAGGTAAGGGTATTATATATGAAGTCTGAGACGTGGGCATTCATGGATGATATAGGGTCCGTGCTGTCTCCTGAACAGGTCTGGTTTAAAAATTTAGGTCAATTCAAATTTTTGTTACCTTCAATGGCCACCCATGCTCCATCTAAACAGCTTGCTCTTGTTTCATTCTATCGTCTTGAATGAAAACATTCATTCAGTATATATAAATGGGATAAATAGAAAAGATTACTTAGCACAAAGCATCTTCATCCTCTAAGGTATTAATGCTAAAATTGGCAGTTATATGTCCTGCTGGGAGCTCATTACATCTAGTTCTCTGCAAATGATCCTAAGATCTAAGATGCAACACAACAGACACATAGACTATTCCCATGTTACCACTCTGTTATTACAGTTTGTAAACACTTGGCCAATAATCAAAAAGCAAGGTCTGCTGAGTAAAGAGAGAATCAGAAGCTCAGTGGGTAAGAGCATTAGCTGTGTTTGGTATTTATACTCACTGTCTAAGGAACTGGTAGTAACTGAATGTGTGCTCATATCCCAGAAGGGTTAACTTAATTGACCCCCACAGGTGTTCCTTGGATAGGTTAAACTCGCCCATTGTGCTGCCTCCTACAAGATCAGACCTGGTCTTCTGCTGCTGTGACCATTCTGATGATCTGATTGGCTTTAGGTTGCTCTGTCCCCGCCCACTTCGTACAGAAAACTTCTCTGACCTCAGCCAAAGGTGCCATTAAGAAAGAAAAAAAAAAAAAAGCGCTTGGATTGGTTACATGCGCGCTTAATTAATCTCATTTTATTTTTGGTGTTGTTGACATGAAGACGTTTTGAACATAAACCTCCTTTTATAAGCAGCAATTCAGAGCCTGTGAAAAGACGGATGACCTGAGCCCTCTCTGGGGGAGATTCAGTTACTGGCAATGTGAGAGGTAGACGTCACCGCAATGTCCAGTTGTGCATGTCAATTGCGGTAGAACTCCATTTTTCTGCGCACTTCTATGGGGTACGAGAAAAAGGAGCAGAGATTCCTTCCGTAACATTGGCGCGAGGGGTCTCCGAAAGTTCCACAGCAACTTGTGCCAAATTTAATTTCTTCCTCTGTGTGAAGTTTGTATGTTCCTTGTTTGCCTGAGTTTCCTTTGGGGGCTTCAGTGTCCTCCTAGACTCCAAAAACATACTGGAAAGCTGGTGACAAAAATGACCATAGTGTGTGTGTGTGGTAGAGAATTTAGACCAGTGTTGGCTAACCTGTGACATTCCAGGTGTTGTGAAACTACAAGTCCCAGCATACCCTTGCAGCAAGAAGCTGTTATATATTGGCAAAGCATTTTGGGATTTGTAGTTTCACAACACCTGGAGTGTCAGAGGTTAGCCAACACTGATTTAGACTAAGCTCCATTGGGAGAGGGGCTGTAAAGCTCTGTGTAATATGGAAGATCTATATAAATAAAGCATAATAATAAGTTAAATGTGTAAATGGCACAGGCTGACCTGACACAGCTCCTGCTAATGTTATACAGTGCCATTAAAACCGTCTTCATTAATAAACTCCACCATCCACAAGTTTGTGGCACATTGAAATACATGACATTCCCAAGATCCCAAATAATGACAGCTTTACTACTATTCAGTATGGTGGTAGATACAATTACACCTGTAATTAACCATTCTACTCCTGATACATATGGTAATATTTGGTAGATAGTGTATGAGGGTAAAAGTTTAGGGACACGTTCTTAATATTTCCCCAGAACAAAATTCAGAAATTTTAAAACCTTAAATATAATACTTATATTACTTAAATATGTTTGTATTTTGTAAACCACTTTCTACTGAATCGGCAGGGCACATATAACATCATTGTCTGAGAAAGACATGAAAAGTTATAACAAGAGCTTTTCAGGAATGTTACACATTATGGAGCATTTAATCTGTAGAAATTAGCAGTTAATGAATTTGGCGTAGCCAGCTGGGCTGTCTGGTGTTTGTTTTAAATAGACTTTAACCTCTTCTTTGTGTTATGTGCAGGGAAGTAAATGTGAGAATACTTTAATTTTTATTTGTTTGTGCTGTCTTCACATAAAAACCTTTCTGTGGGAGGTGGTACATTTGTTAGCAGACGGCGCAGCCCTCGGTGGTCCCTTCTCTTCCTCCTCTCCTATGACCAGCTGTCTAATTAGGAAGTAAAATACCCCAAGTTCCAGTATACAAGGGGGCATAGTGCAGATGTAGCTGGTTAGAACACTCATGAGGAAAAGGTCTGATCTAGGAAGACAACAGAAACAATGTTGGTGCTTCCCGTGGGATTCAATGATTCTTCTGTGCCGTTCCACTGCCCCCGCACAGACCATTCAGCTGACTTCAGTATATTTGGATCTGGAGCACTCAAGTTAACATTTGTCTGTAATTTTGTTTATTCTCACTGGATAGATAGAGCTGTTGAATATAAGAATATGTATTAACAATGTTACTGCTCATTATGAATATTAGGTAATTATATGCAGATCTGTTCATCAGTGTGAGAACTTACTGATTACAAACATATTTGATGCATTAACACCTTTAAGGAAGTGCTGCTGGGAGGCTCCTTGCATCGGGGTGTGTTCTATCTGTATTTCTCACTTCCACAGAGCACTCTGTTCTTAAAGTAACAGGCTCTAGTACAGCAAATATGAGGAGAAACCAATAGGATCCAAAAAGAGACACATTAAATTGGTTAATAGCTCTACAAGGGGGTAACATATACAGCAATGTTTAGATTAGAAGGCTAAATTCATAAAAGCATTCAGCCTGTGACTTTGGACATATATATGGTCATGGAACTTGGTGACTTCTAATATTCTTATAATCTACAGCACAGGATATATTGGCCCTCGTCTTAGAGTCAGGAGCAAAGCAATATAGAGGCGCAAACTTTAAACTTGGAAAAACCATGCAGGGGAAAGGCAAATTTAAAATGTGAGGACAGATTTAGAAGTATATTTTCTAAACTGTGAGTTTGAAAAGGTGGCGATGTTGCCTATAGCAACCAATCAGATTGTAGTTATCATTTATTTAGTACATTCTACAAAAAGATAGCTAGAATCTGATTGGTTGCTATCATTTATTTAGTACATTCTACAAAAAGATAGCTAGAATCTGATTGGTTGCTATAGGCAACATCGCCACCTTTTCAAACCCGCAGTTTAGTAAATATACCCCTTAGAAGTGGGAGGGGGAGTGTTGTAGCTCAACTCTAATTTGCAGTGTAAATATAACAAATATAAAGTTGGAGAAAAGCTCTACCTCCGGCAAAAACTGGTGGGTGATCGGCATTCTCCGTGTCTACCAAGGGGTCACCACCGGCCAATTTATCCCTTTGTTGCAGTCTGCATGATGTTACACTATGACCACTAGGGAGAGCTGTGTGTCTGTTTTGCAAAAGGTACATAACTTTCTAGTGGACTAAACGTTTGTACTATATTTATTTCCTGAGGTAAGTTGCATAATTCATGCTTGTAGTGTATGATTGAATTTGTTTCTTTGAAACATATGACTGTAATTGTGCTGTTTCCTGATCACCTACTTTTCCTGTGTTATAATAAAGAGAAACTGCCAATTACCGTAGGGAGGATACATTCAGCAATCATGCTATTCTTCTGTATAATGCATGATAATCAAAGAGTGATTTAACCTTCCACTATACACCGATCTACATTAAAACCACTGACAAGTGCAGTGAATAACATTTATTATCTCGTTACAATCGCACCTGTCAAGTGTGGGATATATTAGGCAGCAAGTGAGCAGTCAGTTCTTGATATTCATGTGCTGAAAGTAGAAAAAATGGCCAAGTGTAAGGATCTGAGTGACTCTGACAAGGGCCAAATTGTGATGGCTGGAAGACTGGGGCGGGGCATCTCCAAAACAGCAGGTTGTGTGGGGTGTTCCCAGTATGCAGTGGTTAGTACCTATCAAAGTGGTCCAAAGAAGGAGAACCGGTGAACAGAGGACAGGGTCATGGGCGTCCAAAGCTCATTCATGCTGGTGGGGAGCAAAGGATAGCCTGTCTGCTCCAATCCCACAGAAGAGCTACTGTAGCACAAATCGCTGAAATTGTTAATGCTGGCTATGATAGAAAGTGCATCTCAGCTTACTGCATAGTCGCAGACCAGTCAGATTGCCGATGCTGGCCCCTGTCCATCGCTGAAAGCGCCTACAATGGGCATGTGTGTGTCAGTACTGGACTATGGAGCAATAGAAGAAGGTGGCCTGGTCTGATGAATCACATTCATCATGTGAACGGCCGGGTGCGTGTGTGTCGTGTACTTGGAGAAGAGATGTCACCAAGGTGCACTTTGAGAAGAAGGCAAGCCGGCGATGGCAGTATGGTGCTCTGGGAAATGTTTTGCAGGATAATGCGCCCTGCCATACTCCAAAATTGTTCAGGAATGGTGTGAGGAACATGACAAAGAGTTCAAGGTGTTGACTTGACCTTCAAATTCCCCAGATCTCAATCCGATCGAGCATTTGAGGGATGTGCTGGAAAAATAAGTCTGAGCCATGGAGGCCCCACCTCGCAGGGACTTAAAGGATCTGCTGCTAACGTCTTGGTGCCAGATACCAAAGGACACCATGCCTTGATGGGTCAGAGCTGTTTTGGCAGCATGAGGGGGGCCTACACAATATTAGGCAGGTGGTTTTAATGTTGGGGCTGATCGGTGTATATCACTCACAAACAGTTGGAGCTGGAGGATGGGCCAATTTAAATGGTTGCTATTTTTTGAGTTCTATACATTTAGATATAGGGCAATGTTTGTAATCTAAGTTCCAAACACAACATGTAACACCTTGTCACTGCTTTACTGTTCTGGAGTTGCTTAGTGTGAACTGCGTCTCCTTAACAATAAACACAGAGATCGGAATACCAGCACTAGGATCCTTGAGCAATAGTTAGGAGGTCACATCTTCTAAGTAACCAATATCCCCAACACCAAGAACTCCTGCTCCTTCCTCTTGAGACTCCCAATCAACAACCTGGACAAACACACTGACAAACTAGATGCAGCCAGGTGCCTGATTGCCCAAAAAAATCAAAGCCTACCTCAATTAATCCTACAAATACTCAAAAACGTGATACCTATGGTATCTTATTAATAGATCCCCCTCTCAGAACCCCTCGTTCCAAGGACTATCAGACTTTCGGTGCTAATGTAATATGCAAGAGACTACAATGGATCTTACACGGGCTTTTAGATCCCTCCGACTTGTAGGACGACACACAATTCCTATATAACTGTAGACCACCCGGGACCCCAAATCCTGGAATTTCACCCCTCTCCACCTAAACTTTTTATACAGTTCAATTTTGCTATTACCCTTTTAAATACTTGACATCATTAGCTAGCTCAGACACTAAAGGTTTTCTTTAATTGTCTTGTTGTATTTGTAACCTAATACTGCGTCCTAAACCAAACACCACTGCGTTGGTCCATGGTACATGTCATAACATGTTTTATTACTGCCATCTCTACCCACGTCCGCATTCTATCAATCTTTATTTCTAAAAACCATGATCAGCTTACAATAACCAATGTAGATACCAAGGAAACCATATTGGCACAAACAATCATTATCCCAACCATTTCTCAATTTGTAAACCATTGTATAATTAGCCAGATGTATCGATTATACCTATCCCATTTCAAAGTATAGGATGGTTTGTACCCATTCTTCATACTTGTTTTGCAAGGGCAGTAACTTGGGTTGAATTAAAGTCTACCCATCGTCTGCACCTAGTGGAGGAAGTCATTTTTGGGTCTGACCCAATATTTAGTAGTGAGAGGAGAATGTAGAAACTCCACACGGATTAGGCCATGGTCGGGAATCGAACTCATGACCCCAGGCGAATTAAAGGTATAGTGTTTAAGGATAAACTGTCTCCAGGGGAGTAGGTGGTTATTTCATTAAAGGCTAATTCCGTATTTGGATTGAAAATGTGATAAAATTAATCTCACACCCCCTTACCCTAATTGTTAGGGTCCATGATTTCAGTATGCAAAAGCAGAGATTTATGTCGGCCTTGATTCCCCTATGGTAAGGCCAATAAGAGAAGGTGGGGTTTTTTTGTTGTTGTTTTTTTTACAAATTTTGAATTAACCATTAACCTGATAGTCATAGAAGTCTGTGAGCAGGTGGTATGAAAAGAAGAAGAAATAAGCCCACGCTCGGTTAATCCCATATTATAAATGGTACCAGCTGCACGTCAATATAAACGCCCTAAGTGTATACAAAACAAAAAAACAGTTGTCAGCGTTATCCTTAACACTGCATATCTGTGTTTATCGCGCTGGGTAGAGCTCTACACTGCTCTCTGCTGTCAGAACGCTGAGCGGTCAATATCGGTGAAGAGTGTTGACAGTGTTGATGTGGAGAGACAAAGCCCTGCCCAGTGACAAGGCTATCTTAACAGCATTCTGGGGCCCCCGGGCAAAGCAGTGCACTGGGGCCCCTGCTTACACAACAGGAATAAAAATGAAAATTATCGATAAAATTAAGCTTATATTTATTGTTACCTGCAACAAAATCAGTGTTTAAACATTAAAAAAAACATGCTGTACAACAGAGATCAATCCACATAAACAGTTTTTTTATTATAAACAAAATTATTATAAACTATTAATTATATATTATTAACAAGTGTTCAACACAAACATTAGTAACATTTCTTTGCAGAGAATTGCTTTGTAATTGGCCTGAAGTCAATGGACTTCAGGATATCACCTTCCATACACACTCTGTGCCCTCCATTGTGCGGCTATTTGCTCCACTTGCCTTTCTATCGCCTTCTTCACTTCTTTTTTCTTCTTTTCCGCTTTCTTTCTTGCTTGTCCATTGCGGCTCCTCTTGGTGCGCTCCTCACTGCAAATGTTGGGCGTGATGACATCACTCATTCAGTGTAAGCACAGCAGGGAGCAGGGGAACATGGAGGGAGCCGGATCGCCAACGCAAACTGATAAGATTTTTTTTTCTTAATTACTTCCGTGCCCTGCCTATGGGCCCCCTATGCCCGTGGGGCCCCCAGGCAATTGCCCAGCATGCCCAATCAGAAAGACAGCCCTGCCCAGTGATGTATTGGCATACTGGGCCTTCGTTCTCTTCTGTGAACAGAAGAGTCGAAAATGTTTCAGTATTTTCTTTAGCCCTCTTTTACTATCCCTAAATAACGCCTTTACACTGGTGATTGGTAAGCAATAGCGGGGCGTATTTAAATAGCCTGACTCGGGTGGCTGGGAGTTAACACAGCTGGTATGTGGTCGTACTCCCAAGTTGATTCAGGCTATTTGCATACAGTGCAGACTAATTTTCTTTTAGTCAAAGTGAACATTATTTTAACAAGGACATTTATCAAAATGCTTCCTGTTCTCTATAAAGAGCACATTAGCTCTCTGACAAGTCCCCCTTTAATGACAGATAGAATGTGTGTTTGGTGTGTTAAGTGCACATTGAGCTCTGTTACCCCAACACTGACTTTCACAACGGTAATATGGAACAGGGGTGGGGTGGGGGGCGTATTGCATGCTGGCAAGACTGTTAGCATACTACCCAGGTAAATTAGCATGGTAATCAGCCTGATTAAAGGAGTAACCACAAACCCCCAAGTTTTCATACAGACTGTTTCACCATCTCGACAGCCAGGACATTTCCTGGCTGCTGAAGATGTTGGAAAGTATGTCCAGAACTGGTACTGGTGTGTGCGGCAATTCAACAGTGTTTTCAGGAGAGGTCGTTGGTCGCTGTACATGCGTCCTGGGAACATAGCTGTTAGCTGCCCCATTCCTAAAATTCTTATGTTGCCAGGTATGGAGCTCTTTCTATCCAAAGAGCCTCTTGCTGACAAAAGGTGGACTGGAGATTATTTGTTTTTGCAACTAATTCAAAACCTCCACTAATGAAAGAGGACGTAACACAGAGATAAAATGGTCCTCTTTAAGCATGGAAACCATCAGCATTGCACCAAGAGTCTGTAAAAAACATGGATTAAGGGAAGCAGATATAATTGTTCCTGAAAATGTATCCAGAAGTCCTGAGATGTCCACAAAAATACCAGGTCTCCAAGTCAGACCGTGAGTTGGCGTCTTAATAATGGGTCCTTTTAACTATTATCATTATGAACAGGATAGAAGGGAAAGTACCAGAGCCGACAAGGTGACAACACAAGGTCATAGAATTCAACTTTTCCCACATGTTGGAATCTTGTAGATTAAACAATAGAAATGTTGACTACATGCTCTTAATGAGAATCTCTAGTGTCCTGGGGACATTCAGTTGTTTAGAGCATCTCACTACGATGCAAGACTTGCGTTCAGCGTATAGATAAGTGTAGTGGTTCCCAAACTTTTTCAGTTCGCGACACCCTTGTAATCTCCAGAATTTTTTTCTCCAAAATAATTTCCGAGCAGTTCCGTTTTATAAGTAGTTGAATCAAAATAACATAATAAGTATTTAGGTCAGGACAGAAATACTTAGTAAGTCGTTTGCAAAAATAATACAAATAAATCCAAGGGAAAAGAATATTTTTATATATTTTTTCCAATTATATTTCTGACAAAGAATAATATACAGCTAACATTAAGAGCAATAAGATAAAACAAAATAAAACATGTACAAAAATCATCACACTGTGCCCCTTCACGATCACACTGTGTGCCCCTTCATCCTCACACTGTGTGCCCCTTCATCCTCACACTGTGTGCCCCTTCATCCTCACACTGTGTGCCCCTTCATCCTCACACTTTGTGCCCCTTCATCCTCACACTCTGTGCCCCTTCATCCTCACACTCTGTGCCCCTTCATCCTCACACTGTGTGCCCCTTCATCCTCACACTGTGTGCCCCTTCATCCTCACACTGTGTGCCCCTTCACGATCACACTGTGTGCCCCTTCATCCTCACACTGTGTGCCCCTTCACGATCACACTGTGTGCCCCTTCATCCTCACACTCTGTGCCCCTTCATCCTCACACTGTGTGCCCCTTCATCCTCACACTCTGTGCCCCTTCATCCTCACACTTTGTGCCCCTTCATCCTCACACTGTGTGCCCCTTCATCCTCACACTTTGTGCCCCTTCATCCTCACACTTTGTGCCCCTTCATCCTCACACTTTGTGCCCCTTCATCCTCACACTTTGTGCCCCTTCATCCTTACACTTTGTGCCCCTTCATCCTCACACTGTGTGCCCCTTTATCCTCACACTTTGTGCCCCTTCATCCTTACACTTTGTGCCCCTTCATCCTCACACTGTGTGCCCCTTCATCCTCACACTGTGTGCCCCTTCATCCTCACACTGTGTGCCCCTTCATCCTCACACTTTGTGCCCCTTCATCCTTACACTTTGTGCCCCTTCATCCTCACACTGTGTGCCCCTTCATCCTCACACATTGTGCCCCTTCATCCTCACACTTTGTGCCCCTTCATCCTCACACTGTGTGCCCCTTCATCCTCACACTGTGTGCCCCTCCATCCTCACACTGTGTGCCCCTTCATCCTCACACTGTGTGCCCCTTCACGATCACACTCTGTGCCCCTTCATCCTCACACTTTGTGCCCCTTCATCCTCACACTGTGTGCCCCTTCATCCTCACACTGTGCCCCTTCATCCTCACACTGTGCCCCTTCATCCTCACACTGTGTGCCCCTTCATCCTCACACTGTGTGCCCCTTCATCCGCACACTGTGTGCCCCTTCATCCTCACACTTTGTGCCCCTTCATCCTCACACACTTTGTGCCCCTTCATCCTCACACTGTGTGCCCCTTCACGATCACACTCTGTGCCCCTTCATCCTCACACTTTGTGCCCCTTCATCCTCACACTTTGTGCCCCTTCATCCTCACACTTTGTGCCCCTTCATCCACACACTGTGCCCCTTCATCCTCACACTGTGTGCCCCTTCATCCTCACACTGTGTGCCCCTTCATCCTCACACTTTGTGCCCCTTCATCCTCACACTGTGTGCCCCTTCATCCTCACACTTTGTGCCCCTTCATCCTCACACTTTCTGCCCCCTTCATCCTCACTCTGTGTGCCCTCCTTTATCCACACACTCTGTGTGCCCCTTCATCCTCACTCTGTGTGCCCCTTCATCCTCAGTCTGTGTGCCCCTTCATCCTCACTCTGTGTGCCCCTTCATCCTCACTCTGTGTGCCCCTTCATCCTCACACTTTGTGCCCCATTCATCCTCACTCTGTGTGCCCTCCTTCATCCACACACTCTGTGTGCCCCTTCATCCTCACTCTGTGTGCCCCTTGATCCACACACTCTGTGCCCCTTCATCCTCACACTGTGTGCCCTCCTTCATCCACACACTCTGTGTGCCCCTTCATCCTCACTCTGTGTGCCCCTTCATCCTCAGTCTGTGTGCCCCTTCATCCTCACTCTGTGTGCCCCTTCATCCACACACTCTGTGCCCCTTCATCCTCACACTGTGTGCCCCTTCATCCTCACTCTGCATGCCCCTTCATCCTCACTCTGTGTGCCCCTTCATCCTCACTCTGCGTGCCCCTTCATCCTCACTGTTACGAGCCGCGGCTTCCCGACGGGCCGCCGCGGCTCGCTTCCGGCTCTCCCAGGCGCCCCGGCCGTCTCCATGACGACCGGGGTCTCACTTCCGCTTCTGACGTCCCGGTTGCCTAGGCAACAACCGGGACGCTGTAATCCGGAGGCCGCAGCGCCCGGCCAGCGGGCTGACACCCGGGCATATTCCTGCATGGAAAGGTAGGGCTATTTATGCATTTGAGTAGACTCTCTGAGAGTCTTTTTGATTTAGAATTTGTGCTGTCTTGTCTCTGCCAGTATGGTCTCGGTGCAGAGATTATGCTGTGGGAGGGGTTGTATTACTACGACTCCTGTTGGTTCTCCTTGCTATTTAAGGCAGTGAGGACTTAGCCTCATTGCCAGTTATAGCTTCCTGTTTAGCTAGGCTCCTGTTCCAGTTTCCCTGCTCCTGTGCTTATTCTATTATTGGATTTCCCGTGTATGACCCCTGGCTTGTTCTTGGACTTCGTTGTATTGCCTGTGACCCCTGACTTCGGCTCGTTTTCTGTTATCCCTGTCTGCTGCCGGCCCTTGACCTTTGCCTGGATCTCACATCGCTGTGTTCTACTACGCTGCCTCAGGGTTCTCCCCAGTCAGTGCACACTACACGACCCTCCGTTCGTCTGCTGCCAAGTCTGTCCCCACCACTAGGGGCTCCAGTGAACACCAGACAGCGGAGCAGATTCCGGGTTCTGTCGTGCTGACTGAAGGAGTTCCTAACATTATAACTGGCCCAAAAAATAAAACGATCCTATTTTCCACTGATGGAACCCAGTCCGGCTCAAGTCCTAGCAGGGCAGATCCAAGTTGTGTCACAGATGGTTCAGGATCTTTCACACAGGCTTTCTGCTCAGGAAGAAGCCGCTAAGGCCTCACAAGCAACTCCGGCACCTGAGCCAAAGTTAAATCTTCCGGACCGGTTCTCTGGAGATAGAACCTTATTCCGAAATTTTAAGGAGGGCTGCAAGCTGTATTTTCGTCTCAGACCCCGCTCCTCGGGCTCGGAGCAACAGAGGGTCGGCATTGTCATCTCCTAACTCCAAGGCGATCCCCAATCCTGGGCGTTCAGTCTGACTCCTGTGGATCCAGCTCTACAGTCCGTAGACACCTTCTTCAACGCACTTGGTCTCTTATATGATGACCCAGATAGGGTGGCCTCGGCCGAGTCCCACCTAAGAGCGCTGAAACAGGGGCGGCGGACAGCGGAAGAATATTGTGCCGAGTTCCGACGTTGGTCGGTCGACAGTCAGTGGAATGACCCCGCACTACGGAGTCAGTTCCGGCTTGGGCTCTCGGAGCAGATAAAGGACTCCTTAGTCCAATATCCTTCTTCATCTTCCTTGGAGGCCTTAATGCAACTAGTTATCAAAATTGACCGTAGGATCAAGGAAAGAAGGTCCGAGAAGGAGGCCGCCTCACCATCCTGGTCCTCTCCAGCCGTCTACCCAGTTCCTCAGGATTTACCAGAGCCCATGCAGTTAGGGGCTTATCGCCTGTCCCCTGAGGAGAAATCCAGGCGCCGGTCACTGGGGCTATGTCTCTATTGTGGCAATAAAGGCCATCTCCTGCGTAACTGCCCTAACAAGGCGGGAAAAGACCAGGCCTAGGAGTAAAGGAGGAGGTACGCCTAGGTCTCCAGATGGTCTCTTCCAAGAATTCGGTCTTAATCCCTGCTCGGATCATGTATGGTAATCGATCCGTTTCTATCCCTGCCTTTCTTGACAGCGGGGGCAGCCGGAAATTTTTTGGATATAAACTTTGCCAAGACTCTTGGTATTCCGTCCGTAAACTTAGACTCCGAAATCACGGTCTGCGGACTGGACGGTAAACCGTTAATTGACGGAAGGGTCTCATATCAAACGCCACCTCTGCAGCTTACGGTGGGAGCTCTCCATTCTGAAGTCCTCTCGTTCTTTCTGATTCCCTGTTCCTCCGTACCATTGATCCTCGGGCATCCCTGGCTTCAACTTCACAACCCTCACATAGATTGGAGCACGGGGGAGATCATACGATGGAGTAAGGCTTGTTCCTCAACCTGTCTTGCTCTTCCTCTCCGGATTGTTCAGCCTAGTCCTGAATCTCTTCCATTGCCTTATCGTGAATTCCACGACGTATTCTCGAAAAAAGAAGCAGACGCTCTACCCCCACACCGTAGCTACGATTGCTCCATTGATTTGGTTCCAGATGCCAAGCTTCCTAAGGGAAGATTATATGCCTTGTCCATTCCTGAAACTAAGGCTATGGATGACTATGTGGAGGAAAACCTACGTAAGGGATTCATTCAACCCTCCAAATCACCCGTAGGAGCGGGTTTCTTCTTTGTGGCAAAAAAAGATGGAAGCCTCCGGCCGTGCATAGACTATAGGGGTCTAAATGGGATTACCGTGAAGAATACGTATCCGTTGCCACTCATCTCTGTACTTTTTGATCAGCTCAAATTAGCCACGATATTCTCCAAGATCGATCTGCGGGGGGCATATAATCTGGTTCGAATAAAAAAGGGCGATGAGTGGAAGACGGCCTTCAATACTCACTCAGGCCATTATGAATATCGGGTCATGCCCTTCGGCCTATGTAACGCCCCCGCAGTGTTTCAAGATTTTATTAACGATGTCCTGCGAGAATTCCTGGGGAGATTCGTTGTAGTTTATCTTGACGACATTTTGATTTATTCCCAGTCACTGGAGCAACACCGTACTCATGTCAAACAGGTACTTCAGAAACTCCGCCAGCACTGCCTCTTCGCTAAACTCGAGAAATGCGAGTTTGAAGTCACTCAGGTCACGTTCCTCGGATACGTCATCTCACCTCGTGGCTTCTCCATGGATCCCAGTAAAGTACAGGCAGTTCTCGATTGGATCCGGCCAAGCAATCTTAAAGCCATTCAGAGGTTTTTAGGATTCGCTAATTACTATAGGCGATTCATCCAGTCATTCTCTGTATTGGTGGCTCCGATTACAGCCCTTACACGTAAAGGGGCCGATACCGTTAACTGGTCCTCTACGGCCTTGACGTCTTTTCAAAAGTTAAAAAAGGCCTTCATCTCTGCACCTGTCCTCCGACACCCCAATCCGGAATTACCGTTTATTCTCGAAGTGGATGCCTCTGACGTCGGGGCGGGTGCCATCCTTTCCCAGAAAGATATCACTGATCACTGTTTGCATCCCTGTGCCTTTTTTTCCAGAAAATTTTCCTCCGCTGAGACCCACTATGACGTTGGGAATAGAGAATTGCTGGCTATCAAGTGGGCATTTGAAGAGTGGCGCCACTGGCTAGAGGGAGCTAATCATGTGGTTACAGTATATACTGACCACAAAAATCTACAGTACATTCAATCTGCTAAAATTGTGAACTCCAGGCAAGCCCGGTGGGTCCTTTTCTTCTCCCGTTTCAACTTTACAATTACGTTCCGGCCCGGATCCAAGAACATTAAGGCAGACGCCTTGTCTCGCAGTTTTATCGCCTCTCATCCTTCCCTCGCAGAAACCACTTTCATTATTCCGGCATCCAAAGTAGTCCTTGGCCTAACTCAGGATCTTGGCACAACCCTCCGGGGTCTCCAACAGTTGGCACCATCAGCTACTCCCAGGGGTAAATTATTCGTACCAGCTTATCTGAGGAGGACGGTCTTCACTGAATGTCATGATAATAAAACCTCAGGTCACCCTGGAGTATCCAAGACATTGGAACTTCTGTCTCGTTCCGTCTGGTGGCCTTCCTTGGCAGCAGATACCAAAGAGTTTGTGTTATCCTGTGAAACCTGTGCCAGGAATAAATCTTCTCGCAAACGTCCTGCCGGGCCTCTTATGCCACTATCCGTTCCAACGAGACCCTGGACCCACATATCGATGGACTTCATCGTAGAATTACCACGCTCATCCAGCTTTAACACCATCTGGGTGATAATAGACAGATTTAGTAAGATGGCACATTTCATCCCTCTTGTAGGATTGCCATGTGCTAAAACCTTGGCATCTCTATTCATTCAGCACGTTTTCAAGCTCCATGGACTTCCTGTTAATATTGTCTCTGACCGCGGCTCCCAATTTGTAGCCACATTCTGGAGAGCATTCTGTGCCCAATTAGGAATTAAACTCTGTCTATCTTCAGGGTATCACCCACAATCCAACGGACAAACGGAGAGGGTTAATCAATCCCTTGAGCAATTTCTCCGTTTATATGTAACTAAATGCCATAGTGATTGGGCTGCTCTGCTTCCATGGGCAGAGTTCGCCTACAACAACTCGTGCCATTCATCTACGCTGGTATCGCCATTCTTCTGTAACCTCGGGTTCCATCCTCGGTCCAACTCGCTGGAAGTCTCGAATCAAGCCAAATCTAGTTCTTCGATTTCTTATCTGTGCCGGATATGGAGAAAGGTTCACCTTGCCCTCAAACAAGCTTCGTTTAAGTCTAAGCATTATGCTGATCAACATCGTGGACCATGTCCTTTCAAGGTCGGGGACAACCGCAACATTAAACTTAAGCAACCTTGTAGGAAGTTAGGTCCTAGGTTTATTGGACCCTTCTCCATTATTAAACAGATTAATCCCGTGGCTTTCAAGTTGAAACTTCCTCCTTCACTCAAGATTCCTAACACATTCCATTGTTCTTTGTTGAAAGCAGTCACATGTTCACATAAATTCACATAAATTCAGACCACGTCAATTGCACAGACCTCGTCCTGTCACGGTCAGAGGACACCAAGAGTTCATTGTTGAAAAGATCCTAGACTCCAAAAAGGTGCAAAGTCAAATCCACTTTTTGGTCCACTGGAAAGGCTACGGCCCGGAGGAACGGTCTTGGGTGCCGCAGAAGCATCTACATGCTAACCAACTCATTAAGGACTTTTTTAAAAAGTATCCTGGGAAACCTGGAAGTCGGGGTGCATTGACCCCTCCTCAAGGGGGGGGTACTGTTACGAGCCGCGGCTTCCCGACGGGCCGCCGCGGCTCGCTTCCGGCTCTCCCAGGTGCCCCGGCCGTCTCCATGACGACCGGGGTCTCACTTCCGCTTCTGATGTCCCGGTTGCCTAGGCAACAACCGGGACGCTGTAATCCGGAGGCCGCAGCGCCCGGCCAGCGGGCTGACACCCGGGCATATTCCTGCAAGGAAAGGTAGGGCTATTTATGCATTTGAGTAGACTCTCTGAGAGTCTTTTTGATTTAGAATTTGTGCTGTCTTGTCTCTGCCAGTATGGTCTCGGTGCAGAGATTATGCTGTGGGAGGGGTTGTATTACTACGACTCCTATTGGTTCTCCTTGCTATTTAAGGCAGTGAGGACTTAGCCTCATTGCCAGTTATAGCTTCCTGTTTAGCTAGGCTCCTGTTCCAGTTTCCCTGCTCCTGTGCTTATTCTATTATTGGATTTCCCGTGTATGACCCCTGGCTTGTTCTTGGACTTCGTTGTATTGCCTGTGACCCCTGACTTCGGCTCGTTTTCTGTTATCCCTGTCTGCTGCCGGCCCTTGACCTTTGCCTGGATCTCACATCGCTGTGTTCTACTACGCTGCCTCAGGGTTCTCCCCAGTCAGTGCACACTACACGACCCTCCGTTCGTCTGCTGCCAAGTCTGTCCCCACCACTAGGGGCTCCAGTGAACACCAGACAGCGGAGCAGATTCCGGGTTCTGTCGTGCTGACTGAAGGAGTTCCTAACACTCACTCTGTGTGCCCCTTCATCCTCACACTGCGTGCCCCTTCATCCTCACTCTGCGTGCCCCTTCATCCTCACTCTGTGTGCCCCTTCATCCTCACTCTGTGTGCCCCTTCATCCTCACACTGTGTGCCCCTTCATCCTCACACTGTGTGCCCCTTCATCCTCACACTGTGTGCCCCTTCATCCTCACTCTGCGTGCCCCTTCATCCTCACTCTGCGTGCCCCTTCATCCTCACTCTGCGTGCCCCTTCATCCTCACTCTGCGTGCCCCTTCATCCTCACTCTGCGTGCCCCTTCATCCTCACACTGTGTGCCCCTTCATCCTCACACTGTGTGCCCCTTCATCCTCACTCTGTGTGCCCCTTCATCCTCACACTTTGTGCCCCTTCATCCTCACACTGTGTGCCCCTTCATCCTCACACTGTGTGCCCCTTCATCCTCACTCTGTGTGCCCCTTCATCCTCACTCTGTGTGCCCCTTCATCCTCACACTGTGTGCCCCTTCATCCTCACACTGTGTGCCCCTTCATCCTCACTCTGTGTGCCCCTTCATCCTCACACTTTGTGCCCCCTTCATCCTCACACTGTGCGCTCCTTCATTCTTTTGCCCCTCCATTGCTGTTTCCTATTACCATATCCCTTCCTTTTCTTTACTTACCATACGAGATCTTCTTTCTTTTATTTCTTCTGTCTTCTCTTCTGTTTTCTTTCATCCAGCTCCTCTCTCCTGTTGCTCCTCACTGAATAAGTTGGGCGTGATGACGTCACGCCCGACATTCAGTGAGGGGAGAGAAGGATGCTGGGTCCCGGGCGCCGCCGGATTGGTAAGTTTTTTCTTTGTCCCCCTGACCACAGCACCCCTGTGACAGCGCCGCAGCACCCCTCGGAGCCGCGGTGCACACTTTTCGATCCGCTGGATTAGTGATTAATGATTTACTGTCAATATCAGACTTTGGCCAGGAAACTCTCACCAAAATATTTACACAAACTTCTGGTCTCCTAGAATTCAGTAACAGAGGCCCCTGTAAATTGGCGTGCAATGTGACAGTAATATAAATGTTTCCATGGTTATATGAAAGTACATACAGAGCTGAAGGACAAGAAGTTATTTATAACCCCATATAGCAAGTTTTACTTTTATCCTGTAATCCCCCCCAATAAAAGAAGGTATGTTTCCTCTGAGATAAAAATGACAAACAGTGATCAGGTACGGACTAAAAAATAAACATAAGAAGATATATAAGAAACCACAAATTTGGCTGTGATTATGGTTCATTTCAAAGTGTGTGGAAATGTTTTTTTTTATGTTCTGGCTGAAAATATGCATGGCCATCTCTTCCTGCTCCAAAATATATTCTCTGGTTTCTCAAAAAACTAAAGTTGCTGATAATACTGACATTTGCTTATCATTTCCATAAACCTGGCAAGCCTGCAACCGTACTACCCAACCATCAGGTAGACAGATCTCTGGCAGGTCTGGCATTAAACTTTTAGTCAAATAAGGCTGTATCTTTTGTAAAATACGATGAAATGCTACTGATGCACAGTACAAACCTCTTTAAACATGAACTGATATACCACTGATCGTTATAAAGGCTTATGTCTCGGCAGACCCTGTGCTGAGTCTCTGGTTCCTCCCTTCAAACAGCGTCACTCAATGACGTTGATTTTTGTAGTATTTTTAGGTGTCCTACTATTAGGGGCTTGTCTAGGGCGCCAACGGTTAAGGGGGCACCTAAAACACTGAGCGAGGAAGCCCCCACGTCCTGCACTGCCCCAGGTAAGTAATACCATAACTTTCATAACTTATAAACTACATTTTCAGTTTCGGGTGCTCGCCCTTTAAGGAACTAATTTAACAATGCCAATGTAGTTGCTGCACATGAGTGTGGTTTATTTCTTGTTGGTAGATCTGACAATGATTAAAATGTCGCTGTTTGTGCCTCATAGTGTACATTGCACAAATACAAGTTGGTGTGTTTTAGGCACGAGAAGGACGCTGATTCCAAGGGACTGTACACACACCTTAGTATTTGGATAGTTTATATTGACATTTGGATATCCTAGATAAGGGTTTCGCAGCTCCTGTCCGAAAATACCCTTAACAGGTCATGAATTGAGAATCTCACTTTGAAGGAGCATGATGGATACTTCACCATCATCATTTATTTATTTATATAGCGCCGCTAATTCTGCATCGCTGAACGCAGAACGATAAATTCATCTGTGCATGATTAAGGAAACCCTTAACACTTGGCCTGCTGGGAGTACTCGAAAAACACCGTTCCAGTTCGCTGGCAAACTTCCTACAAGACAGTTTGTTGTTGTCCGTATTGCAGTTTATTGCATAGAGCAAGTAGCTGGAATTTCTCATTGCAATCTATGGGGCACCTTTCTGAAAACTAGTGCACAAATAAGAAAAGGTTCTGTATCCCTTAGCAACCATTTGGACTCTATCCACCCTTTTTGTACTGCAGTTTTGAAAATGAAAGCAAATATCTGATTGGCTGCAGCAAATTCATTTCACGGTTCCCAGTCTTCATACAATTCACGTGTCTCTCATTATCATTATTAGAATATTTATTACAGCTGACTGGCTGGCACAGTGGACGTTGTGTCCTTGGGCTAGTTATCCGCTCAAGTAACATTAAAGACAGGTACGATTTGCCAGTCAGGCCTAATCGTTTAATTCGTACTTGTCATGGATTTGCCAGTCTAAGCCATGCCCCAATAAATGAGCTGGTACATATGACCCTAGCAGATCCTATCTCACCTTGTCAGCTCTAACACTGTCATTGTGTCAGTAGGATGAAGTACACGGTGTATGGTACAACATGCCAGTCCTGTCACTGCATCGTTCAGCACCCAGGCCCCTTATACCGAGCCTGGGGCTCTCTGTGTACTGCCAGGTATTTCACACATTGCAATCCCATCTCTAAATAAAACCATATTCATTGTATTCTTATATGTATGTTATATGTAAATGTTGAATTAAATGTAAAAGAATCGTTTAGATACGTTCTAGTACAGGATCAGCTGGACTTAATGATTTTTACATCTGTTGTCAGAAAAGTTTTGTTCACTCTTGAAATAAAGTTTTTACCTTCTCGACCACTGCATGCTGCCATATCGCTAAGAGTTGATCTCACTCAAGCAGCACGGTGGCTCAGTGGTTACCACTTCTGCCTTACAAGCACTGGGGTCATGAGTTCAATTCCCGACCATGGCCTTATCTGTGAAAAGTTTGTATGTTCTCCCTGTGTTTGTGTGGGTTTCCTCCGGGTGCTCCGGTTTCCTCCCACACTCCAAAAACATACTGGTAGGTTAATTGGCTGCTAACAAAATTTACCCGTGTGTGTGTGTTAGGAAATTTAGACTCCTCTCTGCTCCAGAGTGCCGTGTGTCCTGTAGTACTGGTCCCTCTCCTGGATGATTGATTTCTATCACTACCCCATTATAAGTGGTGACAGGCGTCATTCTTTGGTGATTATTTTCCACTCTACTCAGGTGGGTTTTTTGTTTTTTTTAAAGAAGTAACTCTGAAAGTTTGTAGTATCTGTGTCCCCCACTAACTGCAGGAATAGTAAAAGGACCCGCTGAGAAACAGGCAGAACACATTTTGTAAAAGCAGTTACTGATTTCTACCCTGATAGATTTTTGCAACAGAGAGAACCGCGTTTAGGAAAATGATCTAAACAAAGAGATAGCACTGCCACTAAGTGCCACCAGGGCGGTGGGGCTTAGGGGGCGCCTTAAACACAAAAAGGAGTGACATCATGACACTCATTCAGGGGCTCATGTTAAGTTGAACGCAAATTGCATTTTTGGCATATTGCGCTCTTTTACTTCCGCGCAAAGGATGCCGTATGGCAGCAAATACGTTAATCGTCATTTAATAATTAATCTTATTAATAAACCACTCGCAAAAGGATCCACGAGGATGAAGATGGTGACACCTACCAGCAGTTGGCACTACTGAGTACTGAGGCGCGGAAGGAGGTATGGACTCTGCTGTAAGAGACGTGCAGGTCGCGGCCCTCAGTATCAGTTAGCAGGAGAGGTGTCCAATGAGGCAGGGGGGATGGAGTATCAGAATACTGGATGGAAGTCTGGATGCAGCAGTGCACAGGATAGTCAGCAGATCCGTTTCAAAACCAGAGAGACAATCACAGCCAAAATCAGAATGGTCAGGAAGCTGAGTCAGAACCAGGAAAATACTCTAAGCCAGAATCAGGAGCCAAATAAGAAGTCAGGAACAAGCTGGGGTCAGAATCCAAATGATCAAGCGTTACACAGGAACAAACGCTGGAGCAAGGCTGAAGACCAAATACTCTGGCACCCAAATGGTGTCCGAGTGATCTTTAAATAGAGGGAAGTGTTCCCTGATTGGTGCTGCAGTTTTCGGCAGTAAGAACACAACCAACCGCTAAACAGGAAGAGAGAGTCTCTTGCCGCTATGCGACGGAACGCGATGCCCTGCGCATGCATGCGGATCAGAACTGGGGAACATCTCTTGTCGCTATGCGACAGAATACCATACTCTGCGTATGCATGCGAATCAGAAGCGGGCATCGCAAGGGGGCAGGCATCCGTCTAGAGGCAGAAGCAGACGGCGCCTGACAGGTCATTTCCAGTTTACCCAAGAAATATAATTTATTTTCTGCTCTAAAAGAACTCTACGTTAGATGTATGTATCGCTATATATTATTTACATACTATAGCAGACATCCTAGATGCAAAACTTACAGTCATATACAAGTTATCTATTAATTTCCTTCCAGCCACTTACACACAGATTCTGCTATGGATTCATAAAGTACAATTATATAACATTAAATGCTTAGATACACATATATCACAAGATACTTCAATCGGAAGATTGCACACAGATGGATCTTTATTTAAGATGTTATATATATATATATATATATATATATATTCTTTTTAACATAATCTTCAGTAACAATCTTACTGTCACTCACTGGACCGTGAGTGCCTCTGCGCTGGTGCGTGGTCCTCTAGCCTTCCTGCCGGCGTCTGTCCTGAGCCGCGGCCGTCCGCCATCTTGATGGACTGCGCATGCGCAGCACCCAAGAACTCTTATGACTTTTGCTTTTAATCTAATTGGAGGATCCGGCACCTCTCCCTATTTAAGGCACCTGTGCTCATTACATCGTTGCCTGATCTTGAGTCTCATTCCCTGTGAGTCTCTGAAGGTGTCTCCTGTGTCCTGCTCGTGTCCTCAGCTGTCTGCTGGATTACCTGCTCCGCTCATCAGCGGTTCTCATACCCGCTACTGACTCTTGTATCCTGCTCGTGTCCTCAGCTGTCTGTTGGATTACCTGCTCTGCTCACCTGCGGTTCCCATACCCGCTTCAGCCGTTCAGCGCTCCTGCTGTGCCTGCATATCCTCGTGGACAAGCTTCTCTACTCATCAGCGGTATCCATACCCGCTATAGACTATTAGCTTATACGCTGCATATCCGATTGTACAAGTCTCTCTACTCAGCAGCGGTATACATACCGCCATAGACTATTAGCTATAACGCTGCATATCTGTTTGGAGCTAGTTCCTCTGTGCTCTCATTGTATTCATACAATTATTGACTCTATTCATTCCTCCACTTATCCTCACCTGGACAAGTCCTCACCTCCTCGCAGTGGTACAACTTGCTGTCCGCAGACCACTGACGCCTCCTCTACCTACCTGCACCTGGACAAGTCTTCTCATCACAGCAGTGGTACAACTTGCTGAACGCAGACCACTGACTCTCCCGCTACCTACCTGCACCTGGACAAGTCTTCCCTACTCAGCGGTGGTACAACTTGCTGAACGCAGGCCACTGACTCTCCCATTACCTTCCTTCACCTGCTCACGTCCACCCTGCTCTCCGTGGTTGAAACCTGCCTTCCACTATAGCTGCAAGTCGCTGACTCATCTACCAGTATAGCTGCAAGTCACTGACTATCATCAATTCCATTGGCATCCTCTCTCCATCTGCTGTTATATACGTTCCACTATTCACCCTGCTGCCAGAGGACCGCTGTGCAAACTCCGCCCCTCTGGTAAGCATAGTCAACTGGTGAATCCTGGGCAGAACTCCTAGTGCCCGTGACACTTACACATAATATGAAACAGTGTAGCACAGATGGTTTAATACATCATCTAGTTTCGTTTACTCTGAATTCTGTATTTGTTTTGTATATGTGTATATGTACCTGAATTCCCATATTAACAGCATTAGGTCAGCATTTATAGCCAATATATACATTCTATACATATCCTATTCTGCACAGCACTACTATAACTCTCATCATTACTATATGTATTATCCCTTATCAATATACTCAGCCTTGTATGTCTCTGGACTGAACTCCATTAACCATTTGGTCTGGGAAAGAGGCTGTGAGAATGGATTACTGAGGGAGGGGTGGATAACCAGTAATGATCTGTTCAGGAGTCCATCATGAAGAAAGAGAGAGCAGAATTTGCGTTAACTACTTTTGTTAGATGTCTGTGAGAGGATCCCTGTGCAGGAAGTGGCTATTGATCCTGCTACTATTACAGTCTCCTGGTCAGGTCACTATTACAGCTCTGGTCAGGTCACTATTACAGCTCCCGGTCAGGTCACTAATACAGTCTCCCCGGTCAGGTCACTATTACAGTCTCCCCAGTCAGGTCACCATTACAGGTCACAGTCAGATCACTATTACAGCTTCTGGTCAGGTCACTATTACAGCTCCTGGTCAGGTCACTATTACAGGTTACAGTCACATCACTATTACAGCTCCTGGTCAGATCACTATTACAGCTCCTGGTCAGATCACTATTACAGGTTACAGTCAGATCACTATTACAGCTCCTGGTCAGGTCACTATTACAGCTCCTGGTTAGGTCACTATTACAGGTTACAGTCAGATCACTATTACAGCTCCTGGTCAGATCACTATTACAGCTCCTGGTCAGATCACTATTACAGCTTCTGGTCAGGTCACTATTACAGGTTACAGTCAGATCACTATTACAGCTCCTGGTCAGATAACTATTACAGCTCCTGGTCAAGTCACTATTACAGGTTACAGTCAGATAACTATTACAGCTCCTGGTCAGGTCAATATTACAGCTCCTGGTCAGATCACTATTACAGCTCCTGGTCAGATCACTATTACAGGTTACAGTCAGATCACTATTACAGCTCCTGGTCAGATCACTATTACAGCTCCTGGTCAGATCACTATTACAGCTTCTGGTCAGGTCACTATTACAGGTTACAGTCAGATCACTATTACAGCTCCTGGTCAGATAACTATTACAGCTCCTGGTCAAGTCACTATTACAGGTTACAGTCAGATAACTATTACAGCTCCTGGTCAGGTCAATATTACAGCTCCTGGTCAGATCACAATTACATCTGTGTGTGTGTGTCTATATTAGGGAATTTAGACTGTAAGCTCCAATGGGGCAGGGACTGATGTGAATGAGTTCTCTGTACAGCGCTGCGGAATTAGTGGCGCTATATAAATAAATGATGATGGTGATCTTCCGGGCAGGTCACTGTTACAGGTTACAGTC
This sequence comes from Mixophyes fleayi, assembly GCF_038048845.1. Lineage (NCBI taxonomy): Eukaryota > Metazoa > Chordata > Amphibia > Anura > Limnodynastidae > Mixophyes > Mixophyes fleayi. The sequence goes on from NC_134409.1 coordinate 134,831,244, forward strand.
AGATCACTATTACAGCTCCTGGTCAGGCAGGGGCGGATCTAGACTATTGATATACCCGGGGCGATTTTAGGGGGGGGGGGGCGATTTAGGCCCCGCCCCCTTTCTGATTTTGAAGGCTGCCGGCGGCTGCACAGTATGTGCAGGTCCGTTCAGCAGTGGCAGTGTGCTGTCCCGCCGCTCTGATTGTGTTTAAAACACAATCAGAGCAGCCGGGCAGCACACTGTCACTGCTGAATGGACCTGCAGTGTGCAGCTGTTGGCAGCTAGACCCTGCTAGGGGGGGTGATCGCCCCCCCCCCGGATCCGCCACTGTGGTCAGGTCACTATTACAGGTTACAGGCAGATCACTATTACAGCTCCTGGTCAGGTCACTATTACAGGTTACAGGCAGATCACTATTACAGCTCCTGGTCAGGTCACTATTACAGGTTACAGTCAGATCACTATTACAGCTCCTGGTCAGGTCACTATTACAGGTTACAGTCAGATCACTATTACAGCTCCTGGTCAGGTCACTATTACAGGTTACAGGCAGATCACTATTACAGCTCCTGGTCAGGTCACTATTACAGGTTACAGGCAGATCACTATTACAGCTCCTGGTCAGGTCACTATTACAGGTTACAGTCAGATCACTATTACAGCTCCTGGTCAGGTCACTATTACAGGTTACAGTCAGATCACTATTACAGCTCCTGGTCAGGTCACTATTACAGGTTACAGTCAGATCACTATTACAGCTCCTGGTCAGGTCACTATTACAGGTTACAGGCAGATCACTATTACAGCTCCTGGTCAGGTCACTATTACAGGTTACAGTCAGGTCACTATTACAGCTCCTGGTCCGATCACCATTACAGTCTCCCAGTCAGGACACTATTACAGTCTCCCAGTCAGGTCACTATTACAGGTTACAGTCAGGTCACCATTACAGCTCAGAGATTGCAAAACCGATTTAAGTCTGTAATACATTAATACATTTCTGTGTATGAATAGAGGCTTTATGCTGTACATGGAATTTTAAAACAATTGCTTTAAAAAAAACCATTTACAGCTGTGTCCAAACATGGGTTCCTTTACTCTTTTACAAAATTGATATAGACATTTGGGTATTTTAATTGTTGCAGTGTTCTGTACCTGGTGTTTTCTTTTTTTTTAAAAAAATCCTATTCAAGTGAACGGAGAACATTTCGGGGGCCTCTTATTATACTTTCAGAAGTAATAAAATCTGGGGGTTATTATGCCAGGCAGTGATCTGTATATATTGGCAGCGCAGCACCCTGTAACAGGCTGTTTACCTGTGCCAGGGGAACCAACCCTGGCGAAGCCAACCTCCAGCCTCCCTCGCTAAGTCCCGCTAATCCTAATGCATTGTGTCAGGTATGCTGTAATCAGCTACACTGCCTTAATGGATCAGATTAGTGTAGTTAATGAATTATTTTTAGGCAGCAAATCTCAAGCTGTGAAGGGGTTTTTTGTTTCCGCCTGGGAACAAATTGCAGCTAAATGGTATGACATTTCACTGGCTGACGTACTGGATGCCAAACAATAGACAAGTAAAGTAATTTTGGGCATCTGCACAAAACACATTTATTGCACTTGTTCCAAAGTTTCACCTGAGAACGATGAGGTACAGACAGGGGTGTTATTAGCAATCCTGAAAGTTGTGTGAAACATGTGTAAATCCTGCTAACCTATCTACTTGTGAGATGGAGATTTCATCTAAAATGTATCAAGCGAGTTTCAAAAAGTTAATTTTCTAGGTTCACACATCTCTCCTTCCCTATAAACTTGAACCACAGGGCAGGTAGTCACAGCGACTATCATTTGTGAACTTTGTTGAAACAATTTTGCTCCACTCAGCTGTATAAGACCTCTTATATAATCTATATTTAGAACTCTTCCAAAAATTGAACTTTGTTTTTGGCAGAGTTATATTTTAATAACAATAATATGCAAAAAACCTTATTAGCTATTAGGACGTTTTAGATTTTCAAAAGAATTGTGTGGATTTTCCTTTTAATAAATAACACAATGACATTATTGATTAATTAATTGTTTGGCTGCACACAAATTATTTGAGGGCCAAACCATTGGTTAAAGATCATTGCTCTAACCCTAACCAAGGTCAACATTCTGAATCTAAAAGGTCTGTGAAAACATGTGTCTAATTCAGTGAGGGGCAAAGTTCTGATAAGGGCCGCTAACTGTGCAACATCTTTCTACAGCATATGATACTTAACAGGACAAAAGCTAGAGAACAATGGAACCCTGAACTTGATAAGATTTTGTGGGATAAATTTGCACATGTTTTTTAATGCTATAATTTTCTTCTCCCAAAATAGCCAATCTGACATCTGTTTAATAGAGAAATATTACGCAGCGTCTTTGTCAGCGGCTCATATTAACCACACTTTATCTGTGTTAATTTGGAGAGAGGATCCCGGTGGCAGATGGTCCGTAAACTGAAGCTGGGATTGACTATTAATAACCCATCAATTTGATATTTGATCGGCTGTTTAACACAAATAAAGTTATTTTATGTTACACGCAGGTTTGACGTGTAGCTGTCGTCCACACACTTCTGAAGGCAACAGTTTTACGAAGCAATGTTCTGCCTATCGATTCGCGAGGAACAGGTGACCTGACTGAAGCATGTGCCTCGTGCCTCATGTACCTCGTGGCCTCAGTGGTGTCGCTTGTTCCTAGTAAATTAAAGGCTGCATACTTTTGGCCAGGGATATAAGGGCAGCACGGTGGCTCAGTGGTTAGCACTTCTGCCTTACAGTACTGGGGTCATGAGTTCAATTCCTGACCATGGCCTTATCTGTGAGGAGTTTGTATGTTCTCCCCGTCTTTGCGTGGGTTTCCTCCCACACTCCAAAAAAATACTAGTAGGTTAATTGGCGGCTAGCAAATTGACCCTAGTCTGTCTGTCTGTGTGTGTGTGTTAGGGAATTTAGACTGTAAGCTCCAATGGGGCAGGGACTCATGTGAATGAGTTCTCTGTACAGCGCTGCAGAATTTGTGGCGCTATATAAATAAATGGTGATGATGATAAGTAGACATTTGTAGGACCCCCCCCAAGCAGTGTCCAATGGAGGCACGAACAGCCCACTGGAGAAACCCATGGCAGGTGCCCACTTAATAACAAAATAACAAGGAGGATGCGTGATATATATCTTATATTACAATATAATAATATCGTCCTATGAGCAAAGCTATAAATACTCCCAGGAGAGCAGGCTATTCTTCCGCCCATGAGTCGTTGGGGCGATTTGCCTTGTATCATGTTATTTTGACACAATTCACAGCAACCCTTCTCCCCGTATCCTTGCACCGAACACTTGACCACCTCTCTGAGATGTTCCGGAGAGGAGTTGGGTTGGCAAGTATGCTGTCTCCAGTCTAAAGACAGGTGCACGCTAATGAAGGGAATCATTGATATAAAAAGATCTGGCTCAGAAGATCTTACTCCTCTGGGACTTATAATGATGCCGTTGAACAGATATATTCCTGGGGGCTTGTCTACAGTGACGCTAGAGGCTTGTCCGTTAGGAATACCAAGAAACCACTGGAGCCAAGGAGAAGAGATATCAGATCTAAGGACGTGGTTTAATGGGAACTACTTGTAACTCAGTACTCAGAAAGTTAACTAAAAGAACACAGCCGAGCAGAAGCATCTCATGGTGTGATAATGTTCCATAACTGCTTGTTACACTTATTTTCCTGTAACCCCTTCATTGCTTGGTGGGTGGTATTACACCTAGCTCTGCATAACTCTTGGGACATTCTCCTGCCTGTAGCTTATTATATCCCACCTAAGGTGTTAACAGCAATCAGGCGTCTCAGCACACGCAGGCTTAATAACAGATAAGTTGGTGTAACACATATGCAGCAGGTGTAATATTGTATGGTTATTAGTGCTGAGATCAATGGTCGACAGTCTATCCCCTTTGATCAAAATAAATGAGACAAATCTTTATTTGCACCTTTCAATGTTACTCTCCGGCACAATTTAAAGGCTATAGTTTCAGAAGTAGTTTCTTGGCATAAGAACTGACACTCTTACATCGTGGAACTGTCACTTTAACTCACACAGCTGAAGTCACATACTCAAAAAATATTATACAGCTGTTACACACAGTATATGTAACCTATGTTTAGTTATGTGTTGTCTGTTAAGATATCTGTTCAGCTTACCTTTGTGTGACAGGTAATATTTAATGTTACAAAGTAAATCAGTCCAATTTTTTTTAAAAAATAAATAAAGAGAAACTTATAGTGATATTTTCCCACAGTACAGTTAATGGGACAATTAATTCTTGTTCTTGACAATTCACAAATCTTTATTTACTGTTTAGAACAAAAACAAAAAAGTTAATAATTTCTTGTGTTTTAAAAAAAATTTAGTGCAACATCCGTGAAGTGATTCAGCGACTTTAAAAAAATGTACATTTGAAGACATAATATATTTTGCATAATCGATTCGCTGGACATGAAAGATAAATTAACTTCCCATAGATAAAGTAAATTTTAATAACAATAAAATTCTATAAAATGAACTTATAATAATGTGGAATGACAATTGCATTTAGAGGTTTTGCAAGGGCTGGCCTCCACCGCACAGATATAAATTCCACGTTAACCACGCGTTTTAAGCCTAAGGAACATGAATGTAGAAACGCTTTTGCTGAGAATTTACTTATCTACTTTCTATATCTGTGCATCCTAGAGATATAGGGCTTGAATCAATAAGGAGAGCAAAGCATAGAAAAGGAGTAATTTTGCACCTGGACAAAAACCATGTTGCATTGGAGGGGGAGGTAAACTTAAAATGCGGGGGTAGATTTATAGTCGGGGTAGGGCATCCCCTACATCTACATTAAATTTCAGTGTAAAAATAAAGTTAATAAGTATTTGTGTGCTACGAGATGACAAAACAGCCAGTATTTTCTTTATGTGCAAAATAATAAACTAATTTGCACCCCTTGCATTGTATCATGGTTTGTCCAGGTGCAAATTAACTCCTTTTTTTGCCTTGCTCTCTTTAATGACTCAGAAAGTAGATATTCTGTTGAAAGAAGGCTCAAAAGTTATCAGCAAAAACATTTTTCCACTGGTACTCCCAAAGCCTGTGTAAGAGGAGATCACCTCACAACGCGTAGAAAGTGCTCCATGAGATCCTGGTTAACCTGGACTTTCTATTGTTGTAATTAGGAGCAACCCTTTAAATGCTCTCGCTGCCATTATCATCCCAATATTTTGTGTCAATTTAAACAACTTATTTGTCATCTAAACTTGTGACTCCTTTTATCTTTCATGCCCAACATTCTACTAAAGGTGAATGCAGGAACTATTACATCATCATCAAATATTACATAATAGCGCCACTGTTTCCACAGCGCTGTACAGAGAACTCATTCACATCAGTTCTTGCCCCATTGGAGCTTACAGTCTAAATTCCCTAACATACACAGATACAGAGACCGAGGGCAATTTAATAACAGCCAATTAACCTACTAGTAAGTTTTTGGCGTGTGGGAGGAAACCAGAGCACCCGGAGGAAACCCAATTTTGAGAACATGGTTGGAATTGAACTCATGACCCCAGGGCTGTGAGGCAGAAGTGCTAATCATTTAGCCACCGTGCTGCCCATATTATGGTAAGATCAGTCCCTTTACTTCAAGCACTGTCTCACACCAAAAATACAAACAATATGTTATTGCTAACAGAGCATATGCATTTCACACGTCTCCTCTGCGTACCGTTGTCCTGTATAAAAGGATATTGGGGTATATTATGCAGGAGACATGTTCTGTTTTTCCTCGTTTACATAACCTGGGCCAGCACATTCTCAGGCTATCCCGTGATTTGGCTCCATATAGCAGAAAAAAATGTCCTGTTGCAATCTGCCTGGATGGGTTGTCTTCTTAATTGTCACAGCAGCTGATAGCCGTCACGTGTGTTTTCAAACAGCTGTCAGCTCAGAGGAATCCAAAAGAGAATGGAAAAGTACTGACCTACCCTGCTCCACCAAATAACGCCGTTTAATGTAACCCGTGCATCATCGGATATTGCCAAGACTAAATGATTTACCTTAACTTTAGATTGCAAGCTCTTTGGCTTCGAGCCTTAAAATTTGTGTTTAAAAAAATCTGTGCAACAAATGTTAATATTTAAAATAGTATTAATTGTATTATTATTATTATTATTATTATTATCATTATATTGTAGCATTCATTTAAATCAAATTTGTTATTCTTAAAAAAAGTCTCTACATTGTTTTACATTCATATCCATAACTTATGGACTGCAACAGGAGTTGAGAGTATTTCTGTTCTGATATTGAAAGAATGTGTAACGTGTTCCAGACATTGAGAGAGCTTAATATAGTTGAAACTGTGTGTAATTATCTACAAGAAGTCATGTTCTCTAATAAGCTTTTTATGGAGCAGAATAAATTTGGGGTTAGATTTAACGAACCTTATAGAAAGAAACAGTGGAGGTGTTATCCATAGCAACCAACAGCCATCTAGCTATCATTTCCTAGAATGTACTAGATAAACGATAGTTAGAATATGAATGGTTGCTATGGGCAACACCACACCTCCACTATTCCATTTTAGAAGGTTGATAAATGTACCCGATATATGTCTTATGACATAATGTGCATAGAAAACTATTAACTGTTGAACAAATATTCCTCACGGGCAGAATATAGCAAGTAAAATCATATCATAGTTCTGCCTGCAATTAGTTTTTGGACATCACATTAAATATATATATATGTATATATTTATTTGTAATTTTCCTCTTAAACACTGCTCTTTGTATTTGTAACATAGCAACACATTGTTTATTATATCAAAATATTTATTGTTGTGGAGCACATTAACTTTTGTGTTCTGTTTATTTTACAAAGAAAATAAGGATTTTGTAAGTAATGAAGTTGATTCTTAGTACAGCATGAACCCAATATTTCTGCAGTGTTTGAAATTCTGTCATTATATAAATTTTCCGCCACCAGTTTTGTTCTTTATTAGAATACAGGTATTTGATGGGGACAACAGGTAGAAATATCAGGGGAAATGTTGTAGATTCTCATTTCCAAATAAGGGGTCTTGTTAGCAGCGGGCTCTACCTGTTGAAAAGAGTATCCCAGGATAGGATGTTTGCCGATTCTGTGATGCTTATCCAGGGCCGTAACTAGGTCTTTGGGATAAGGGCTACCGCCCAGGGCGCAGCGCTGAAGGGGGGCGCAGTTTATGAATATTTTAGGTTAATTTGATTAAAATTGAGGACTGGGGGGGTGGGCGTCATTTTTCTTTCTCGCCCCAGGTGCTAAAATTTTAAGTTATGACTCTGCATATGTCTATTCCAGCTATTTCCAATGTTACAGAGACCCCCAGACAATCGCAAACTAAATATTCCAGTGCAATTTGTTGCAATTAAATGTTGATATTGTTCCTTTGGAAATTGTGTCCTTTGTGTACATATAAATATTTATTCTCTTGATCGTTTGATTGCCACAGATATCAATCTAACAAATGTTATTTAGTTAAGATCAAATTATTGTTGTTATTTAAAATCAAGTTTTGATTATGAAGAATTTAGAAGAAAGCATCTCATTGTGAGTGACATTTCCGGTCATATAAATAGTCTCCCTGGCTCCATCATTTATATTTTCATCTAAAGTTTTTAATACTTATACTTGGTATTTACTATTTCCCCTTATATTTTTTCTTCAGGCTGCTATTAACAATTTATGATTCTGGACTACTATGGCAACCACAGTCACATAGCACATGATGTAGTGAGCAGAGAGGTTTTGAAACGCCCCTCTGAGCTCTGACCGTACTGTGACATCCTCCTACTCCCCTCCTCTGCCATCACATGACATGTTGAGCTCTGCCAGCCTGTATCTGTGTAGCAGACTGCATGTATCTGTGTCTGGCAGCCATTTTTCTTTGCCTTCCAAAGAGCTTTTGATAAGGAAATAATGTTTTGCTGGAGGATAACTAAGAAAAATTATGATTGCTTAAAAGGAATTTAGCTTGCTATGTAAAGAGAAAAAAAAATCTTCTATCTTGCTGCTTGAAGTACTAAGAAAAAGATCAAAAGTTATTTTATTATCGAAACGCTTAAAAAATAAAACTTAATTAACCAATAATGTATTTTTTTTACAACTTTTGATAACATTTTGTTGAACTACAGATACCACAGTCCTCACACTGATTTCAGCAAGCCTGCAGTTGTACAAAGACTGGTGATCATGGATTCAAGACCTGCTTGACAACTTGCACAGTGAAAGAAAGGTTAGAATTCTATGATAATACGTCCAGTTATTGCAGGTATGCTTAGAGTACCAGATCAGCTCCCTCTCTCATGCACAGTTTCCCTACGGTCATTGCATACTGCTAGTAAGTGATTTAAAATCTCCGTCATCTTCATTAACACCTATTGCAAGATTAATAGACTGATCCTCATTAAACTTTGGACGTCTACACATCTGTCATTATAACCTCATTTGTAATGAATTGCAGAACTTGATGTACAGAATTGTGTCTCTGGGCCGTGTCAAGTGTTAAGTGTCATGATGAAAGCTGCTACTGAATTATCTATGGACTAATACTTTATGTCCTTGAGGATAGGTTAGGGCCCTTATTTACTAGTATAAAAATATATGGTTTTCCGAGCGTGTAAAGACCTATCAACAGGTCAACAGATTTGAGAATGGAACCTATTGGTTCAAATGACTCCATACCCACTAGCATTTGCTCGTGAGGTCGGGAACTGTTGTGTTGTGGCATAATTTACTTTTGTTCACCTCAAACAAATGTATAAGGTCTAACAGCCTGTTCCCTATCACCCCTCCGCCTCCATTACCACTGATTGGGGTTTCACAGACATTTTTCAGTTTTTACTGAGTGGGTAGAGCAATATACATTGTACCCTATACACACACACACACATTTAAAATCCATACATTTTAATGACAGCGTCCCTTTAAAGTCTCTCACCTGGTCAGAATGGAAGTAGCCATAGGCAAGCTCTGGGCATCTCTCCGGTACGTGATTTTAGCTGTATAACTTGTACCAGCTACAGGTTGGGTGTAAGTGCAGAATGATAGTGATGACTGACATATATACATGCTAGAACATGTGTTTGCAAGTAAGAGAGACTGTAAAAATACATTTTATTTACAGTATGCATTAAAGTCATCCTGATATATGTATTTCATATAGCCAAAGTGTACTTATACTCAGGTTCAAATGGAAACGTTTGTTGAGATCCACTTGTACTTTACTACGGACGTATCTACGTGTAATTTACCTCCCGACATTTACTGGGGCAACGCAGGGACACAATAAGCCCGGCCCCAATTCACCCAACCCATGTACGCAATTCATCCTATCACTCCTGTTTCTGGCGAAGCCGGCCCATTTCCCCAGAAGCCCAGCCCCTTTCAAAGTCTTCTTCTTATACAGCTCACAGAAACCTGAGGTGACTGCTAATAACTAGTAATTAGTAGTAGGCAGTGCGTTATATTTTATAATATACACAAGTTTTCGTAATGATAACAGCTGAACTCGCTGTTGATTTTTATATCGCCATCAGGACTTATGTTAACATTACTTGTGTAGTATATGCAATTAATGTAATGTTTATTTGATGACAAAAATTGTCCTACTTCTTTGATAAGCTGGGGAGTAACATTGAAATATATTCCTAACATCTGTCGATTTAGAGTTATAATTAGTATCATAAGGAACTTGCCTTTAGGTGTATAAATGACAAGGTGCCCTCTACAACGCACCATGGAAGCATCATGATATTGCAATGTAAGTGCAAGACTTAGTCTAAAACTCCACACTGCAGAAGGGCAGTGAACGTGTACTGTTCAGTACAACCCTGCACAATGAATTTTCAATAGCCAGCTCAGTTTTTGGAACTATAATTTCCAGATCCCTCATCCTATTGGGGACAGTGGACCTTAGTAAAGCAGAGCATTAAAAAGAGACTGAAAAAACTCACTCTCCAAAAACATACTGGTAGGTTAATTGGCTGCTAACAAAATTGACCCTAGTCTGTGTGTGGGTGTGTGGGGTGTGTGTGTTAGGAAATTTAGACTGTAAGCCCCAATGGGGCAGGGACTGATGTGAGTGAGTTCTCTGTACAGCGCTGCAGAATTAGTGGCGCTATATAAATAAATGGTGATGATGATGATGATATATATCGCTATAGCAGCAACATATCACAAGATGCTTTGCAATCAAACATTTTGTATTGAGCCACATCAGATCCTGTACCAGTGGAGCTTCCATACTATTTTCCCTGTGCCATGTCCAATCAGGACCGTAGCTAGCGCTGTGCGAAAGGGGCGACCGCCCTGGCACAACGCTGAATGGGTGCGCAGTTTATGAATATTTTTTATTTTTTTGAGGGCTAGGGGGGCGGCATCTTTCTTTCTCACCCCATGCGCTAAATTGTTAAGTTACGGCTCTGCACACAATTGTCAATTTAGTTAGAAGCCAATTGCCCTACCATTAGCAGTATGTTTTTCCATTATCGAAGGACTGGAGCACCCAATAGAAACACATGCGAATGTGGTGAGGATAAGCAAACTCCATGAGGATAGTGAACCCTGATCCCACCTCTGTGAGGGAGCTATGCTAATCCTGGTGCCACACATTTTTCCTGCTGTTTATATAAGAACACTGGACTGTCTTGAAAAGTCTCCATTTTCACTTGCTTCTTTTATCCACACAGAGCATGTATGTGCTGTAACAAAATTCGGTGGAAGAGGCTGTCCGACAGTCTGAGTGTTTCCGCCCGGTCGCAGAGCTGTTCCCTACCTATCTATCGACTGATAGCAGCTCCGTATTGTAAATGAACCATCAGACAGTTGAGTTTGTGGAGGCAGTGGGAAATTACAGAGTACTGACAGTCATCACACCAAGGACATGGTTGTTTTAAAGACCTACTGGGTACCATCTCAGTCCAGCTCCTGGACTCGGTTCAACTGTCATTGCTGTTGTCATCTCTATTCCTCCTCTGGTGATCTCTGTGGCCTCCGTGGTGACAGCAGCTGCCGCCACACCTTCTGTGGACTTGAGGAACAAGTTTTCTGGCTCTGTGGACAGCAGCGAGCATGGCGTTAAAAGAAACTGCTGGGCACGCAACTACTCCAAGCTGGAGTAGTTTCATAGTAAGATAACTACAAGCGTGCCTTAACCCTTAATGTAGCCACACACTCTCCCCACCAACATCCACAACTGTTCCACCACCTTATGATCTTAGATTGTAAGCTCATTTGGGTAGGGCCATCATTGCATTCTGCTTCCTGTTACTGTATGTTATTTATTTGTGTTTTGATCCTGTAAATTATATAGCACTATGTAATATGTTGGCGTTTTATAAATAGACGATAATAATATTGTATATTAATTACCAAAGAGAGTGGTCTGTATTGGTTACTCGTTACAGCAATGGGCTCTTGGGTCATTGTATTAGTATATTGTGTGGGATCACAGTTATTTTATAATTGGTGAGGATTGCTTCTGATTTACTGTCTGTAGTCACTGCTGAGTCTAGCTCATGGGGTCACCAATGATTGATTTGTAAATAGTAATGAGGATTATTTACCAAAGGGGATGTACCAACTTTGCATTAAGTGCTGGAACAGCTTGTCCCAAAAAATTGGTGGGGCATTGAGTTGCCATGTTGTGAGTAGAGAACCAACATGAGCATTTTCTAGGCCTCTACTATAAAACAAACTGTGGCTACATTTGCGTTAGTTTATTTTAAGTACCCCTCTTGAACAGTAGAGAAACTGGAGAAGGAACTATCCACATTTCTACCAAAAAATGTTTTCTATTCAGAATTATATATCTTATACACTGGTGTTCTCCTTTAATCTGCCTTTTCTAGGAATCAGAACTCTGTGTGTGATTGACAAGCTTGAACTGGACTTCAGGGAGAGCTCTATGCGAACTGATTGCACAGGTCTCCCATTGATATCTCCGTCATCTGTGATTCTCTGATTGAACGTTGACAGACACTCAGTCAAGCACTTAACATTCTTTTCAGATTTGGCTATATTTCAATACTATAAATATACTACTGAATGGAAATATCTCTGTCCTGAGGACAGGCAATATAAACATCTCTCGGTATGGGAATTTGAAACATCTCAAGCGACGGTTCATCTTAAAACAAAAATGAGTTAAGTTTACTATGAATTTATTTTGGTTAATAACCAGCAATCTGTATTGTTTCCTTATCATGGCATGGGTCACTTGTTGGTTTGCTTTATTTTGATGTAATGTTTGACGAGGGTCATTTAAAACATACAAACATAAAACATAGCCGTGGCCCCATAAAGCTATATGGGCCGCACAGTGGCTTAGTGGTTAGCACTGGGGTCATGAGTTCAATTCCCGACCATGGTCTTATCTGTGTGGAGCTTGTATGTTCTCCCCGTGTTTGCGTGGGTTTCCTCCCACACTCCAAAAACATACTAGAAGGTTAATTGGCTGCTATCAAAATTGATCCTAGTGTGTGTGTGTCTATGTTAGGAAATTTAGACTGTAAGCTCCAATGGGGCAGGGACTGTTGTGAGTTCTCTGTACAATGCTGTGGAATTAGTGGCGCTATATAAATGATGATGATGGGCCTAACTGCATTTTTTATGGCATTGCACATAGGATCATACCCAATTAGAAAAGCTCCTGGTCACGTGTGCATCCAATTTTATATAATTCACAAAAACACCATCTCTAAGTAAAGGCTACTATTACATTTGGCCTGCCCTCTCATTCATTTAAACTTTTATGGTGCAAGATAGGAGGAATGTTTGATGAACCTTAGACTTTATTGACCATTATTTCTGCATTGCCCCAAGTGGCTGTGGGAATTGCCAATTATTCTCACTTACAAAGCCTTCAACAAAGACACATCTTCACACTTCTCAAACCTTATCTCAGAATACTCTCCCTAATGCCCTGTTAGATACACTTCTGACCAGTGATGTTCCTCTTTTGATAACCACCTCTCAGTCCCACCTAGACTTCTCTTGTGCTGCTCCCACATATGCAATGCCTTACCACATCTGATCAGACTCTCTCTCATCCTTCAAATTTTTAAAGGCTCTCTGAAAACCCATCTCTTTTCTAGGACCTACCCTAATCCAACCCTTACTACTCCCACCCTCACCACTGTCCCAAGATCCACGCTCGATTCTCTTATCTCAGCTTGATTGTAAGCTCTCTCACGGCCCTCTATTTTCTTTGTATACATGTCTGAATTTATTTTGTCTACCTTGTATGTACCCTGTTTTACATGTGTCCTGTTTTCCCTACTGTACTATGCTGCAGATCACTATGACTCCTTATAAATCTATGATAATAATAATAAACCTGAACACAAAGATAATATATAAGTTTGTCTAGCATAAACATACCCATATAGAAAGCAAATTTAAACGATAGCTCCAAATTCAAATAATATCTTTAGTAAAGTTGCCCAAAACAATAGTCTGTATTATTGTTTTATTATTTTGACCCCAGAAATATATTTTATAGACACTTCTGTGAGTCCCAGTATCTGGTTTCTGGCTTTATATCTTGGAAATAAGATGCAACTTCTATCATCCATTACATGTATGCATCAATTAGCAGCAGTATACTAAACACTCTTATTATTATCTTACTCTCCCTTGGGGGTTATTAAGCTGCTTGTAGCTTGGTTGTCCCAGCTCGTGCTTGAATCCTGGAATTTGAGTTGGGCCAGAGAGACCCGTAGCAGCCAATCTAAACTAAACTAAACCACATAAAACAATATTACTTCACTGGAAGACGGATGTTGCTATATATATATACAAGTTAACCCGTGCATGATACTCATGCATTCTAGTCAAATCAAGCTACTTAAGGTGTTAAAAAGGTTCTTGTCATGCATTTGGGCCATAGCCCAGGCCTCCTCAGGGGACGAACGTTACTTCCCGACGCAAGCGCCCTTTTTTAACGTGGTTTTGTCCACATGTCACCACCTCATCATTTTTCTCCATCACCTCATCCTTCATCTTCATCGCCACATCCTTCATCAAGCTACTTAAGGTGTTAAAAACTCCCCACTGTCACCCCCGGCAACCACCAACCACTCCCAACTGTCACTTCTCCTTCAAGAAATATATAGGTCAGTGTATAACTCTGCCCAGCAGGTGGCGCTGCAGCTTGTTTTTTTTTTTCACACACACGCCACTAGGCAATTATATAGTAGATATATCTATATCTATATCTAAACTAAATCTCACAGGTTCCATGTTCTGTTTGCCAAACATGTATGTTTGAACCTCATATAGTTAATGAAAGGCACTTGTGCAAAAGTGGACATATCGTATAAGTAAATTGTTTCTTGGTTACATCTTTCTTTTAAAATTGAGTTTGACTCAAATAACTGGCCACAAATTGCAGGATGTGTGGATCTAAAAACAAGTGCTAGGTTTAAGATGAGATATCAAATGGGACCAGTTTAAAACCTGTGTGTTTGGGTAACCAGGGGGTGCCGACAGGGGGTGGTGGGTACAAAGTACCCCGTGTCTGCCTTGGAGCCCAGGAGGTGGTGGACTAATATGGGGGCAGAGGGTGCAACAGACCTCAGGGGGGCACATGGATTTGGCATCTGCCCATCAACGGCCACATCCAAGCAGGATTGCGTGCGGATCCACTTTACGTTTATAAAAGCTCACTACTTACCGCAAGTGCAGAATGCCTTGAGAATTCTGTGCCGACCTGGCAATTTGTCAATATGTTGCCATGTTGACTTTGAGGCCAGTAATAGATATCGTTCCTTTTAAGACAAATGACTCTTTCAACAGGAGGATTAATCTTATTTTCTGCTCAGGACGCACCTCTCATATCAATATCAAGATACTGCATATAGCCAGGATTACAAAGGGACGATATGCAGGAGCTTTCAGGCAGTCTGGGATTGGCCAACATTTGATTGTTCTGTAGCTTGTCACAAATATCACTCAATCTTGCACTCACCTATCACACAGGTTACAGATCTCTCTATGAACCAACCCCAAAAACAGTTCTCCCACATCCATACACAACTTAATCTATACCACCACCTATTGCATTGGGACTGTAGGACCCCAAATTCTGTTATACAAATGTACATGTTGGCACGCACCATTCTCCCTGTTAGTCAAAAGGGTTAACAGTTCGCACAACAGCATTCGCAGAGTTAACATGGACAAGCAATATTTGTCTTCATAAAAAGGCTTATGGATTTTTAGAGTATCAAGGACAAAACTTATTACATTTTAGATATAATATAACAAGATACAGGACTTTTGGATATAATACAAACATGTAAAAAATGACATAACAAAAACATAAAAATAAATGAAATACAGTCATAAAAAGAAAATGGATAAAAACTACAGAGAATGAACACTTATGTATCATATAATCTGCATGCCTGGGACAAGGCAGAATGAAATGGACAGCTCTTCAATTAGATTAAGACCCCAAAGCTGAGCATTTGTCATGTCATACATAGGGTATTTAAACATGTTTCATTGGAAGGGCACTTAGAGGGGCACTGTATATGCTAATGTGGGGGAGGAAATCTCCCCTGGGTGCAAATCATAGTTTGTTCAAAAACAGTCCAATTTTTTTCATCTTACATAATTTTCCTCGTGAATATCACAGAGACATAACTCCTCATTTAATAAACCAGACATAACCTACCACACACTTGCACAATGTATGCATTTTTTGTACATGAACATAAATTGGCACAAAGAATTTCCCAAATCATGAACTATAAAGAACAAAATGTGTTTTGAAGGTTATGTTTTCTATATAAATACATCTCTGGTCTCCAACCCAGTTACACTTCCTTGTTAATTACAGAACCTTTTCCTGCTAGTGTTTTCTTGATTGTGCAAGACCTTATTTACTCTAAGTAGAAAATAAATAAATAAATAAATAAAAAATAAATAAATAAAACTAGGAGAAACCTAGACAACTATGGGGTTAAAAAATTGGAAATAATTGGTGAAGCACCTATACAAAACGACTCTGAAGGCTCATCCACTTGAGCGTCTTTTCAGGAAAGACTATTATTGCTTTCTACACCAAACTTGATGTAGCTAAACTGCCAATCTGTTGATCTCCACGGTGTGTATGCTGTCCTGATAGATAGCAATGAACAAGGCAGGGTGGAGGTAATTTGGCATCATTTCCTTACATTCACTATGTCGCATATTTCTATTATTCGGTAGATCGCTAGTTGATGATATGTTACTCATGTACTACAAAGAAAAAGATTAAAGAATACTAACTAGGGAAGGCACACCTCAGATATGTGGTAAAAGTGTCAGCAACAATGGATTAATACCAACTTGAGACCCTCTTCTAAATCCATAATAGCACACTCAATTTTGGACTTGAAAAAACTGACACACATAAAAACAACATTTTTTATTGATATATATTAAAATAAAATCTAAAAAGTGAAATATTAAAAATTCGGAGTTTGAGACAAACTCAGAGGTATTTTAAAAAGATGACAATGTCATTCATGAGGCTCTATCCCTAATTAACTGTACTACGAATTTACATTTATTAAACTAGCAACTACATAAATATTTGCAAGAGCAGCTTCTTCAGAGACTACATTTCACTATCAGTATTGTGGTCTCCAAGAATTTCACACAGAGCTGTCCCGATGTACTGTTACAATTATCAAGAATAGCATATATTTTGCTACATATTACATTCTTATATTAGACCACACCAGGGATAGAGCCTCATGAATGACATTGTCATCTATTTAAAATACCTCTGAGCTTGTCTCATACTCCCGAATTTTTAATATTTTGTTTTTTATATTTTATTTTACTACATAGCAATAAAAAATGTTGTTTTTATGTGTGTCACAGTTTTTTCAAGTCCAAAATTGAGTGTGCTCTTATGGATTTAGAAGAGGGTCTCAAGTTGGTATTAATCCTTTGTTGCTGACACTTTTACCAGATATCTGAGGTGTGCCTTCCCCAATTAGTATTATTTTTTCTATTCTTTGTATTACATTATGATGTAATACTACAGGAAGTAGCACCCTCTGTGGTTTGTCATTTATAACTATCTATTATTAAAGATTATTAGTTAGGGACCAGCTACCTGTCATTCAGCTTTGATAGTAAGACATATTTAATATATATGTCTATTTTGGAATTCTCTTGTGCGGAAGATAATATCAGTGGATATCTTACTCATGTCACATTCCGTTCTGAATGAAACACAATTCGGTCATGAAAAGAAGTCGTCTGGATGAGCCCTGGGAGTTAGTGTATAAACCACTGATATGTTCGGAAAACTTCAGAAAGTTTATTCAGGGACTATTTCACATCTAATATTTTACAGACAAATAGACGTTATCTCATATACAGACCTATTTATCAACAGGAGAAAAAACGTATCTAAGGCAAAAATGGGTGTTTTGAGCGGAGATATGACTTTTCTCTATCCTTCAAATGGTCACAGCTGGGAGTAACACCGGACAGAGGAAGGATTTTCCAATGCAAAGCACAGGAAACCTACTTAACAAGGATCGCGTCAGTGTAAGTTCTGCCGCAGTCCTTCTTCTGTTATCTCCATCTCCACTGCGCATGTGTAAACCGGCCATGCGTTCAAACTTGAATCAGGGCCCATGTGTGTAGACCTGAATCCGTGACAGGAGACCCCTGCCATCCTGCTTTGGGGAAAAGGTTAAGTAATAAATAGTAAGTATGGGTGGAATCTTCATAAAACGTAATGCTTTGGCAATAACTAAACTAAGCTCACTAAGAATCTGTGGGTGTAAGGTATTTGTTCCATGCTCTTTATGCACCCAACTAACTGGGTACCACTAAGGCTGCCTGAAAGCCACTCTGTATGAGCAAATTCACCAGTGGCAACAGATCTACTATCATTTCAAGTATGTCTTAGTCAAGTTAGTAGTTTATACATTCTGCCAACAAGCATAGTTGGAAATAATCAGGGTGTTGCTTATAAAGAGGCAAACTAAGGCAGGTGTTTTAGGCAGAAGTTTTATCACAGGCTTCAGAAAGAGAAAATAATAAACATTCCAAATGTTATTAATATAAATGGTCTTTCCACCTTCAGATAACTTAAATGTATTGCCTTGTATGTGCCATTCTGCACAGCTTTTTCTTCTGTGATGTTCATTCCCTGATTTATATAATCAAGCGTAGTTGTTTGTTTTTGGTTGCCTTTGTCTGTATACAATAATATCCAATGTACAGTTCAGCAGAGCTGAGTAATAAACCAACAAATATAAACAATGCTGCCTGATTATATAAATACATTGCTGAAAAACACAGAAACAATCCAGGAAAATCAATGTATTTAGTAAAAGCTGCCAGAGGACATGCAGAAGCCAATAAAGTGAAAGCATTTGAAGGTGGAAAAGTGTTATATAAACACAGCATTCCGAGCTATTGCTGAGACTTCAGTCTACATAACATTTACACACAGTTAATCCACAGTTATCCCATATCTATGGATTGACCTGGTGCCAATCCTGATATCCTGTACTTCAGATAGATTTACTACCTGTTTACAAGCTCGTACAGACTTTATTGCTTAAAAAAGCAATCATAACAGTCTTAATTTAGAACATCTACATCATTACAAGGTTTCACAGAACACAAGGTACTCATATAAAGGGGAAACGCACAATCATAAACCAATATGAGAAAGAAAATGGTGGAAGTTTGGATTGTGCTGGGATAAAGATACTTTGTGAATCACAGGAGTATAATACATGTGTGCAAGTGAGCAGCAACAGTCTATAGCAGTGGTCAGGGAACAGGGGTAAATTACCCCAAATGGGGTAAAAATTAAATTCCTGGGGGTAATGCTGCCGATTCACACGCTGTCAGTTGGATTGTAGACCCCTTTAAATGTGAAATTGCTGTTGTACCAGAAGAGCCTCAGGGGTTGGCAGAGGCACTTCTTGAGCTTCGATGTAATAATGAAGCACGTATTGCATTCGAAAACAAAGCAGATCTGTCATATTTTTGGATGTCAACAGCTGCAAAGGCATCAAAATTGCACATGAGGAGGAAATCAAAAAGTTGCTGCCTTTTGCAACAACCTACCTTTGCAAACAAGGATTTTCCACTCTAACGAACATAACAACAAAGCAGATCAATCGATTGGACGCTGAACACTGTATCCAAATTGCTCTGACATCAAAATGTCCAAATATTGATGCTCTCGTATCAAAAATGAAGCAATATCATTTCTCCAAAACCTGAAGTTTTGAAGTTGAAGCTTTCAAAGAAATTTTGAATAGATTCAATAAAATTTTGAATTCCAATAATATGATTTTCTTCCTTTCAAATCAAGGGGGTAACGTTGTTGTATCTAAATATATTTGGGGGTAAAAGGTAAAAAAGTTCCCTGACCCCTGGTCTATAGCTAATGATTGCTCATGTAGTCTGTAATTGTAAAAAAAATGGATAACATTATTATCTAAATGGCAAATTAAGAGTTTCCCACATTATTATTGGTGAGGAGGCAGAAATATGCAGTATTAATCTGTATTATTTGAGGTACGAAAAAAGTTTATTTTTTAACAATCTAATATAACACCAAGGGATATATTTATGATACTTGGAGCACAAATAACTGTGAAAGAAAGTTTTAAATAAAATAAAATTGAGACAAAATAGACCCCACTCATGATTACAGATCACGCTCTCCAACTGACAGATTGTGCCCCTTTGCCAGTGAGAGTTTAGGACTGAACCATTATATTCAGTAGTAAAAGGATGGCAACAATTCAAATTGCAACATTTTTTTTGCAGTTCCGAAAATTAAAGGAAGCATTTTGGTTGCTATAGGATACAATAAATATATTTTTTTCTGTGTACAAGCAGAGTTTTATTTATAACTTAATAGAAGGGGAACTTGCCTAGAGCTCACAAAGACAAAACATTCATCATCCTGGAAATGGTAACAGGGTGAGGACTGGTCTAAAATGTTTAAACACTTAACCCGACATTGCCGCTTTAAATTTCTCTTGACAGACGTCGCAATGACGTCAAGCTGCTGTGCCGAACACTTGTCCAATCGGAGTAACTTGCTGTCAGCATGGTGATCCAATCGGAGATCTCCAGCGTCGGGTTCAAGGTAACTCTGTTTATTTGACAATCGGTTTCGCAGAAATTTGGATTTTCTTTGTAGGGCTTGTCAATGTCGGATTAGTGGTAATCATGAAAACGGTTACCACCGTCTAAAATAGCCTTTATTTCACCCACAAACCTAATCTGGTGTCTAAGGAAGAAAAAAGAACCCTTCTTAAAAACAGATTTTCAGACACAGATGTTGGTCAGATAAAGCAGGGTCCAGCTGACTTACCTACATCCTATTTGCTGATACTCATTTATTACAGGGTATTACATTAATTTGGTAAGATGGGCAGCATGGATATATTTCCTACTTGCCTACTCTCCCGGACTCCTGGGAGAGCAGGGCTATCTCCCGGATCCCGGCCAGTTTGATTAGTTAAGAGGAGGGGGCGGGGCTTAGCTTGGCGAGTCACGCTTCATTGAGGCCCGCTCCCCTGCTGTGATAGGCTAGCATGGTTGTGTCCTTTTAGGGGCAGGGCCAAATGACGTGTTTGATTGGTCACGCCCCCAGAAATCGCCATTGAGATATCCCCTCCATTGAGATCTCACAAGTCAGCAAGTATGATATATTACGGGAGGTTAATATTAATGTCGTTTTTTAAATGTACAGCTAACTTTATGTTTCAGACTGTTTTTAAATTTAACATACGTTATTACAATTATGTACATTGTTCTTTTGTAATTCTATTATTATAGCATTTTGTTTTGTTTTGCTTTGTTCCAAAATCAAGCATTTGGGAACCCCCCCTCTAGAAATTCTGCGTTTGTCCCTGAATCACTGCCTACCAATCTGATGACCCGATTGGCCACAGGTTGGAGGGCACGGAGGAGATAATGAATGACAACAAACAAATGCTCTGGTCCTAGTCAAATGCACCTTTAAAAAAACATGGTTTGTGCTAAGTGAACATTAATGGCCCGGCTTACTTGATAGCTCAGCTAACATAAAAATAAGCCAAGCTCTGTGTATTTCAACATTAAAAGTGCATCTTAATAAATATAAACTTTAGTCAAAACTTGTTTTTGCTGCACTGTTCTTGTTTATTTTAAAGTTATTTATTCATCTGAGTAAATAAAATGTTAATATTTAAATTCAACAAATATTTAAACAATCACATTCCCACACTCAGCATTCCTGCTTCATCCTCAGAAGTGTTTTCTTTTAAGATTAGACATTTCTTCCTAAACAAATTCCGTCCTCTGTGCTTAGTAGGATTTATTTATTTAAGGGTTGACGGTGTGCTGTTATGGAACAAAAATCTGCCATTTTTTTGTTTAAAATGTTACATATTTAAGGAATGGGGAGTAACTAAAATATTTGGACCTAATGTACAGAGCTATATTTTACCATTTATTGGCTTTTATTCAAGCTCAGAGAAAACGAGAATATTTTTAGCGTTGTTACCAACTACTTAATGTCATACTTACGTTAGTACATACACCTGCGCTAAAGGGGCTGCTCACTTTAGACAACTGTCATTGTTTTATTCATTTTTTTAGTAATGATGAGCATATAGTATAATATAATTGCATTGTCATTAGATCTCAGTTATACTAAACATGCACTGGATATGCATTGCAAAATACCTTGGTGTATAAATCGGGACAGGAGGTGTGGCCACATCAGGAAGAGAGAGGGATAGAGAGGGAGGGATAGGTAGAGAAAGAGAGGAAGAAAGAGAGAGGTAGAAAGAAAGAGAGAGGGAGAGAGAAAGACAGAGGGGGAGAGAGAGGGAAGGAGAGTGAGAGAGAGAGGGAGAGATAGAGGGAAAGAAAGAGAGCAAGAGAGAGGGGGAGAATGAGAGAGAAAGAGGGGAAGAGGGAGGGGGAGAGAGGTAGGGAGAGGGAGGGCGAGAGGGGAAGGAAAAGTGAGAAAAAGAAAGAAGGATAGAGAGGGAGAGGGGAAGAGTGGGTGAGAGAGAGGGAGGGAGGAGGAGGGGGAGAGAGAGGGAGGTGGAGAGGGGAAGAGGGAGGGAGGGCGATGGATGGGGAGGGAGGCAGGTGGAGAGAGAGGGGAAGAGTGAGGGAGGGAGGGGGACGGATGGGGAGAGAGAGGGAGGGAGGGGGAAGAGAGGGAAAAAGAGAGAGAAAGAAGGAAAGAGAGAGGGGGAGAATGAGAGAGAAAGAGGGGAAGGGGGAGAGAGAGGGAGGGAGAGGGGAAGGAAGAGTGAGAACAAGAGAGAGGGATGGAAAGAGAGGGAGAGAGAAAGAGAGGGGGTAGAATGAGAGAGAGAGGGGGAAGAGCCAGGGAGAGAGGGATGGAGGAGGAGAGGGAGGTAGAGTGGGGGAGAGGGAGGGAGGGGGGGAGAGAGAGGGACAGAGAGGGGAGACCCCTAACGCTGGTTATGTTTGTCTCCAGTTGAACTGCAGCTTTTTCTCCCCTACTCCTAAATACTATTATTTAACATTTAGCACCTTATATATAACTTTAAAAGAATAACATAAATACGTTGGTAAATCTGGTCGGATGGTAGCCACAACCACCCCGTGCACTCTCATTTACCCCCTGGTTTAGAGGCCCCAGTCTCAGATGAGAGGGATCCATCCGTTTGACCCAAGAGTCAGTTGGCCAGAACTCCATCTGTTTGTCCACCACATGTGACCAAATTGAGCAGTGACCCTGCAGCCTGGCACAGGTTTTACTCTGAGCAAAGTTCTACAAGTTTTCACTTTTCGTAACCTTAAAGTTCATCTAAGGCAGTGTGTCCACGTTGCATACTGTATTTATTATGCGGATTACTAATCCTCACCTTCAGCCCTTTTGACAGGAACAAGTCGATGTGGTTTACAGAGCATCTGGAATCTAGAAAGCGTTTAGAAATCCAAAACTGTATTCAATTGACTTTTTGCTTTCTGAATATTAGAGGTGTTTAAATAGAAGACAGTCCATCTAAGTAAATATCTTAACTCAAAGTGAAACTCCATGAAGAGTATTTAGATGGGGTTCCCTGGAAAGCCCACCGTTACCGTATGATTGCGGCTCAAACTGCCTCATGTTTTGAACACTGTAGGCTCTAGATTATTGGAAGAACAGGGAGATGCAGGTAAAAATTATGTTTGGATACACACAACTACCTTCCGCAAAGTTTACATTACATTCAACTTACTTAAAGGAGATGCCCCCTTGTTATCCTAAAGGGGTTGGTCACTTTAAAACAATCTCTTTCCAATCATTCATGAATGATTCAGAATGCTACTATTTACCATTTTTCCTTAGTTTGTTTCTTCAGGCTTCTATTAATGATTCTGCACAGTACCATGGACTACCATGGTAAACACGGTAACCACAGTCACATGGCACATGATAATGAGCAGAGAGGCTTTAGAGTCCATCGGAGCTCTTTCTGCACTGTATACTGTAACATACCATTCGCCCCCTCCTTCTGCCCTCCAGAGCTTTTGAAATAATATAATGGATATAATGATACTGTGAAAGAATTAATGATGTCTTTAATTAAGTAATGCAACTTGTATAGAAATATTTGGTATCAGAATACATTTAGTTAGAATAGCTTACATGCAGAAGTGCACAGTTGTAGTAATTGTGATTAGAATGGCGGGTTCTTCTCTATGCTAAGAAAAGAACTGTAAAAACTGAGATAACATGGTGTCCATACTATAGGCTACAAGACAAGATAAGACGTGTGGTCATCAGCCGAAGTTTTGCATAGATGTTTAAAGGACATAGTAAACTAAAAAGAAATGTGTCAACTATTACACAGCGTAAGCATAAAGGTAAGCTGTGCATTCAATATTCTTTGTATAAATACTTTTGCTTAAAGCCTCAAGAGTTGATTTGACAGACTCCTGTGTGACTGATCAATTCTCCAGTGCTGACCGAACCAGACGGTGACAAAGTCTGGTACCGTTAACAATACGTATGCAAATAGCTAAGAGAAATACATATTAGATACATGCTTAAAAGTTACTTAGTTGACATAAAATATAAACCTATCTGGAATTTATTCTTTAAATTTATATATTCCAACTGATAAAATGAACATTTGGGGACATTTTATTATTTTTTGTCTGCTTCCTTATGATTTAATACTTATTTAAAACAAGCAGCCACTATGTACCGGTAAGGCCTCGTACACACACGTATTAGCTTCTGACCAACACTGCAACACACACAGCCCACTCGGTACTTTTACCTTTGCATTCTAGCTGGTCCATTGTGCAATATGATGTAGCACATGCTCTTGTGTTTCTAACTCCCATTGTCCCATAGATTGTAAGCTTGTGAGCAGGGTTCTCTTACCTCTCTGTCTGTATGTATTACCCAGTATTGTCTTATTAATGTTTATTCCCAATTGTAAAGCGCTATGGAATTTGCTGGTGCTATATAAATAAATGTTGATGATGATAATGATTAGCTTTTATCCAGTGTTTAAATTACATTTTTAAAACCTAGTAAATGTCCTGTGATACTGATATTCCTAAAAACAATGGAAATGAACGGACCTACACACACGTTCACTGTGCGTCAATATCAGCATTGCCTGCTGCACTCTTAAGGGTTTATGTTCAGTACTTATATTATTATGGTTCTGTGGAATACACTAATCAATACTTTGTTAAAGTGAGGACAAAGTGTAAGGTTGCCTTTACCTATTTTGAACTTAACTATCTAATGTCTGATTGTGTGAACCCTAAGGGTTAACTGTTTTGCAGAGAGCTGCAACATTGATGAAACAATATTAAAAAAGGAACTGATGTTTAAGGCACTGAACCGGGAAATGACACCAAGGGCTAGATTTACTAAGCTGCGGGTTTGAAAAAGTGGGGTTGTTGCCTATAGCAACCAATCAGATTCTAGCTGTCATTTTGTAGAAGGTACTAAATAAATGAAAGCTAGAATCTGATTGGTTGCTATAGGCAACACCCCCACTTTTTCAAACCCGCAGCTTAGTAAATCTAGCCCCAAGACTATCACTATTATTTCCAACTGTGATACTTTCTGGTGGAAATGTATAGCTTAAAAATAGATAATGTACAAAATGTTTAATATCTGCAGATTTTTCTAGCAGAAGCGAGCCAAAAAGTTGATACCAATAATTTACTCGTTGTCGCATTGCCAAAGAAGAGCATCAATTTTCCAGAGTCGATTATATGCAATTTATCAATAAAATCTGGCGATAGAGCTTCGATTAACCCCCCCCCCCCCCTCTGCATCCTGCTCTTACACGCTCTG
The DNA here is from genome assembly GCF_038048845.1 of Mixophyes fleayi. Lineage (NCBI taxonomy): Eukaryota > Metazoa > Chordata > Amphibia > Anura > Limnodynastidae > Mixophyes > Mixophyes fleayi. The sequence continues at coordinate 134,856,653 of NC_134409.1, forward strand.
CATGTGACTGAGGGGTGTCATGGCCGCTATGAATCATTTGCACCAAGTAAAGAGCGTGACACTTGGCCCTACCGTTAGAACGGCGTGGAAGGGAGGTCACCAGTGACTCATCTGTAATGTAACTGGGGACAAGGGAGAAACGGCCGTCGCAGATCTGGGCTTGTACGTGATCTCAGACAATAATCCTATAACACAGGGACTCAGCCTGCATGTGAGGCTTAAACATCTGACCCCGTCATCTCCCTGCCAAATACACAGATTACACAGAGAATACACAGCATACAAAATGCTCCTGTGTGCAGCCAAATACTCTGCTCTCACCGCTTTGTGCTCAGCTCGCCCAACAGGTGTAAGTACCGGCCTCTGAAATCTCTGGGCAAAAGACACTTGAAAGAAATAAATCTATGGATAAACTTTCATCTGAAATTCTTTAGTACAATATATATATAAATATATATATTAGTCTTGTAGCTGGAGCAAGAGATACGGCAGAAAAACAAGTAACATTGAGATGCTTAGAGCTGGATTTGGACATGACTTGAGCTTGGCACGCCCCTACTGTACATTGACTACTGCAAAATACCCCCGTTCACTCCCCAAAATCATAGGCTGAAATAAATGTCCTTTGTGGTCGAAGACGGAGCGGACAGCGTTTACTGGCATAGGCGCAGAGTGATTTTGCGTACGATACGGCAAATACGTACCTTGATGAATCTAACACAAGAAGTGTATCCTAGGTGTGTCGTACCTTCACTGACATAATACACATTCCATCATATTTTACCTAGACATAAATACAGAAAATCAGGCTCTCTGTTCCCTTTGTCGTCAGCTTGGCTAGGCCAATTGCTCAGTAGACATTTTGGAGGGTGTCCTTGGCTTGATCCAGATTGAAGAGCTACATGTTGGGTGGTATCGGAGGGTGGGTTGGCCATTTTAGACCTTAGTAATTCCATGGGTCTCACATTGTCAAATTGACATCCGACATGGATAGTCTTATTGCACAGTAAGATTGAAAAAAGACCCAGGTACATCAAGTATTACATTTCATAACTTCTAATTCAACGACATTAGGATTTTAGACAACAGGTTCTGAAAAGATGATTCACCAAATGCTGCCTAAAATCCTTCGGTTGGGACCAGTTTCACAAATAGATCAAAATACAGATCATTACATCTGCAACCTCTACCAAAAATAACATTATTTTAGGACAGAACCAAAAGGCATGTTCTATGTTTTCAGAATTGCAGAGAGTTTCATAGATATTTTCGATAGACTGCAGACAATTGTTTTACTGGCAGATTACCAGATACTGTAACACATCTCATAGCAAAAACGTCTTTGGGAAACTGGCTCCACAATGTATAGGATTGTTTTGGAAAGTTATCAGTAACACATGAAGTAGAGAAATCATTCCTTCAATGCTTGGTCCCTGTAGGAACATACTTTCCAACGGAGAGGTATGCTTGCTGCTAATCTACATGTACTCAAGGTTGCAGATAAAACATTGACAGGCTACAGGTCTACCGGCCAGTAAGGATTAGTAAAACATACTGTTACAGACATTTTGAAAGGAGGTTATGGCTCAATTAATCCAAATGAAGGCATAAAACTATTATGTCTACATTATTTATAAATTTGTTGTTGTTTTATTAAGCTGTTGAGTGATCAGTTAGAGATGTCAATGGATCAACGAGTTGTAATAATTATATTCCTTCAAGGAGTCCCACAGGCTTGGCCTTCTAGTTTCAATCCTAAAAGTCCAGAGTTGTCTGTCGTTGATTCATTCTTCGAGGCTTTGGAACTTCTGGACGATGGCCTGGAGAGCTGTCACTTCAGAGGCCACCTGTCACTCACCGGACCGTGAGTGCCTCTGCACTGGTGCGTGGTTCTCTATCCTTCCTGCCGGCGCCTGTCCTGAGCCGCGGCCATCCGCCATCTTGATGGACTGCGCATGCGCAGCATCCATGAACTCTTATGACCTTGCTTTTAACCTAATTGGTGGATCAATCACCTCTCCCTATTTAAGGCACCTGTGGCCATGGTATCGTTGCCTGATCTTGAGTCTCATTCCCTGTGAGTGTCTGAAGGTGTCTCCTGTGTCCTGTTCGTATCTTCAGTTTCCTACTGGATTACCTGCTCTGCTCATCGGCGGTTCCCATACCCGCTACTGACTCCTGTGTCCTGCTCGTGTCTTCAGCTGTCTGCTGGATTACCTGCTCTGCTCATCGGCGGTTCCCATACCCGCTACTGACTCCTGTGTCCTGCTCGTGTCTTCAGCTGTCTGCTGGATTACCTGCTCTGCTCATCGGCGGTTCCCATACCCGCTACAGTCTCTCAGCTCTCCTGCTGTGCCTGCATATCCTCGTTGGACAAGCTTCTCTACTTAGCAGCGGTATGCATACTTGTTATTGACTATCAGCTGTTATCCTGCATATCCGCTTTGGACAAGCTTCTCTATATTTAGCAGCGGTATCCATACCCGCTATAGACTATTAGCCGTTACGCTGCATATCTGTTTGAACAAGCTTCTCTACTCAGCAGCGATATGCATACTTGTTATTGACTATCAGTTGTTATCCTGCATATCCGCTTTGGATAAGCCTCTCTACTCAGCAGCGGTATACATACCCGCTATAGACTATTAGCTGTGACGCTGCATATCTGTTTGGGACTAGCTCCTCTGCTCTCCAATTGTATTTATACAGTTATAGACTCTTATCACTCCTCCACTTATCCGCACCTGGACAAGTCCTCACCTCATCACAGCAGTGGTACAACTTGCTATACGCAGACCACTGACTCTCCCGCTACCTACCTGCACCTGGACAAGTCTTCCCTTCACAGCAGTGGTACAACTTGCTATACGCAGACCACTGACTCTCCCGCTACCTACCTGCACCTGGACAAGTATTCCCTTCACAGCAGTGGTACAACTTGCTATACGCAGACCACTGACTCTCCCGCTACCTACCTGCACCTGGACAAGTCTTCCCTTCACAGCAGTGGTACAACTTGCTATACGCAGACCACTGACTCTCCCGCTACCTACCTGCACCTGGACAAGTCTTCCCTTCACAGCAGTGGTACAACTTGCTATACGCAGACCACTGACTCTCCCGCTACCTACCTGCACCTGGACAAGTATTCCCTTCACAGCAGTGGTACAACTTGCTATACGCAGACCACTGACTCTCCCGCTACCTACCTGCACCTGGACAAGTCTTCCCTTCACAGCAGTGGTACAACTTGCTATACGCAGACCACTGACTTCCCGCTACCCTACCTGCACCTGGACAAGTCTTATCACAGCAGTGGTACAACTTGCTATACGCAGACCACTGACTCACCCGCTACCTACCTGCACCTGGACAAGTCTTCCCTTCACAGCAGTGGTACAACTTGCTATACGCAGACCACTGACTCACCCGCTACCTACCTGCACCTGGACAAGTATTCCCTTCACAGCAGTGGTACAACTTGCTATACGCAGACCACTGACTTCCCGCTACCCTACCTGCACCTGGACAAGTCTTCTCATCACAGCAGTGGTACAACTTGCTATACGCAGACCACTGACTCTCCCGCTACCTACCTACACCTGGACAAGTCTTCCCTTCACAGCAGTGGTACAACTTGCTATCCGCAGACCACTGACTCTCCTGTTACCTTCCTTCACCTGTTCACGTCCACTCTACTCTCCTACCAGTACAGCTGCAAGTCGCTGACTCTCCTACCAGTATAGCTGCAAGTCACTGACTCTCATCTATTCCATTGGCATTCTCTCTCCATCTGCTGTTATATACATTCCTACTATTCACCCTACTGCCAGAGGACCGCTGTGTAAACCCCGCCCCTCTGGTAAGCATTATCAACTGGTGAATCCTGGGTAGAACTCCTAGTGCCCGTGACTCCACCATGAGCTCTCTGAGACAGGATAGGAGATCTACTAAGGAGTATTGGGTTGAGGTTCTCCACTGGGCTATCGTCTCCAGTAGAGTGACTCTACTTTTATTAGTAAATTTTGTATGTGTCTTTCTGAAGTTAAAGACACAATGGTACATTACCCTGATGCAGGTATTTTGGAAAGAATCATGCAACTAGCCATTAACATGGCTATCTCATGATGCCACTTAAACCATTATCCACGCACTCATAATTTCCCATCTTGATTACTGTAACCTGCTAGCCGGCCTCCCCTGCTCCCACCTTGACCCCCTTTGTTCTATATTCAATGTGGCTGAGAGACTTATGTTCCTCTGCCTCCCCTTAGACTGGCTCCCCTTCCCCATCAGAATGCTTTTTAAACTCGTCACTCTCAATTACAAGGCCCTCTCCCACTCCACTGCCCCTTATATCTCTAACTTCCTCTCCATCCACACTCCCTCTCGTTCTCTGCGATCGGCCAATGACCTCACCTCCAGTCTGATCACCTCTTCCCACTCCAGAATTCAAGATTTCTCCCAGGCTGTGCCTGACCACTGGAACAACCTCCCACCTTCTATCCGACTGTCTCCTAATCTGTGTTCCTTCAAAGGAGCTCTCAAAACCCATTTGTTCCTCAAAGCCTACCAGCCATCCACCTAACCATTTCTCCACGCTTAATCTCCTCACCTCTCTCTTCCCCTCTCCCCTTACTAGCTCCACTTGCATTTGATCCCCTCCACCAACTAGCCATGCGACTGTTGTCTGTTTCCCCTCCCTTTAGAATGTAAGCTCTTACAAGCAGGGTCCTCTTCCCTTCTGTTTCTATACTTAATACTTCTGCTCCAGCTACACTGGTACTGGTCTTGTTTGGAGGTTTTGGAGTCTTTGTATTATTTGTTTATTGTTCTGTACTGTTTCCCTGTATGGTCTACTGTTTGTACTTTGTATGGCGCTGTGGAAATCTTGTGGCGGCTTCTAAATAAAGGATAATAATAATAATAATAATTAACATGTATTGCAGATGAAGCTCCACTTACACTTATTCCACCTAGGACTTTCTTCTAGCACAAGACATAGTATTGTAAGAAGAACCCATGCATATAGGCACAACTACGTTATCCATACGGAAAAAGATATGTTGTTGGTACCCAGCCCTATGTATTTACTGTGGTGAAAAATGTCATCTAGTTCAAATCTGCCCTAAAAAACTGGGATACCCCAGCATCTAGATAAGCCTCCGAAAAAATCATCAAGGTGGGCAGGCACCTTCTCCAAATTTGATAGACTATATATACCAGTAGAACTCCGTTAGGAATTCCACCACATTGTGGTATTGTGGTGGGCCGTTAACTTTCTAGATCTTGACTTTGCTATATCTTTAGAAGTTCCATTTCTGCTTGCTGAAAACCCAGTTTAAGTTTTAGCCTTAGATAATAGACCTTTGAAAGATGGTGTAATTTATTTCATAGCTCCTGAAATTTGCATGATTTTAAGTAGTCTACATTTTTCAAAATAAAACATTTTTCTTATTCCATCCCCCCTCTTGTCACTTAGTCATAAACATACAGCACGGTGGCTCAGTGGTTAGCACTTCTGCTTCACAGCACTGGGGTCATGAGTTCAATTCCCAACCATGGCCTTATCTGTGAGGAGTTTGTATGTTCTCCCCATGTTTGCGTGGGTTTCCTCTGGGTGCTCCGGTTTCCTCCCACACTCCAAAAACATACTGGTAGGTTAATTGGCTGCTAACAAATTGAGCCTAGTCTCTGTGTGTGTGTGTATGTGTGTGTGTGTGTGTTAGGCAATTTCAACTGTAAGCCCCAATGCGGCAGGGACTGAGTGAGTTCTCTGTACAGCGCTACAGAATTAGTGGCGCTATATAAATAAATGGTGATGATGATACATTGTCTGATTGATAGGTGAGATAACCAAATGGAGTTCAAAATGGTGATGCTGTCGCTGTTCATTTTTGATCTGTAATATACTGATATTTACTACTTCAGAGACCTTATTACTATCCTATTGATACCAGGCTCCCTAGAGGAATAGTTTGATCCTTGTTTGGATAAGCAGGAATATATAGAAGACAATGTTCAGCATGGTCTTATTCACACACTTCACTTTGTTGGTAAATATTATGTAGGTCTCAGCTCTTGTATTAATTACCAAGGTGTGAATACAATTACACCTGTCTCCAGTAGACTGTCCCTTTAGTTTCTAGAAGAGTTTGGTGTCCTAGCTATAGAACATATATTAACTTATTAAGCATTTGAAGTGTGAGCTACAGGTGAGTCTTCTCACACTGTGCCATCTGGTCTTCTTAAACCTTTGGCCATCCCTAAAGGATGACAGAATTTGGCTGCCCCCAAAAAAATCATTCAACTTCACCTCTTCTCAGCTAAATTAGGCTGTAAATTTATTAGGCAGAAAATCATTCTTCATCTGTCAAATCCTGGTATATACTGTCACGGATTACCCTCCACACTGAGAAATCCTAATACTTTTTATCTCTCTCGTTTAAAGTTTGCAAAGACACAGATTCCTTTTTGCATCTTAATTTTCCTCTGTTTTGGTGAATGGTCAACCCGAGTATGAGATTTTATATTCAAAGAAAGTTTGTAAAAACGTACTGTATCTCATACCTTGGAGAGGATATGGCCCTGATGAGTGATCATGGCTGTCCGCTAAACATGTATCTAAAGGTGAGGAACTGGGTACTGTCCAATACAGAAGCATGACTTAAAGTGGAAGTGGTAATATAAGTCTGGGTCCGGCATCTATCTATCTATCTACCTCATATCTATTGATCTATCTATCCATATCTATCTATCTATCTATCTATCTATCTATCTATCTATCTATGTCATATCTATCTATCTATCTAGATCCTATCTCTCTATCTCATATCTATCTATCTCTCTATCTCATATCTATCTATCTATCTATCTATCTATCTATCGATTTCATATCTATCTATCTAGCTCCTATCTATCTATCTATTTCATATCTATATATCTAGCTCCTATATATCTATCTATCTATCTCACATCTCTCTATCTATCATCTCTTTATCTATATAATATCTATCTCATATCTATCTATCTATCACTCTTTCTAACTAGCTCATATCTATCTCACATTTATCTATCTATCTCCTATCTCATATCTATCTATCTCCTATCTATCTATCTATCTATTTCATATCTATCTATTTAGCTCCTATATATCTATCCATCTATCTCATATCTATCTATCCATCTAGCTCCTATCTATCTATCTATTTTATATCTATCTATTTAGCTCCTATATATCTATCCATCTATCTCATATCTATCTATCTAGCTCCTATGTTTCTATTTAATATCTATCTCTCTAACTAGCTAGCTTATATCTATCTATCTCAAATTTATCTATTTATCTATATCATATCTATCTATCTATCTATCTATCGCTCTATCTAGCTAGCTCATATCTATCTATCTCACATTTAACTATTTATCTATCTATCTCATATATATCTATTTCATATCTACCCATCCCATATATATCCAGAGAGTGGTACAATAATGAGGGTCTGCAGACAACAGAGAAGCATGGTGGAGGTTCCTTGCAATTTGAGCAAATGGAGTTTGGGATTTGGTCAGGATTAATGGTGTCCTCAATGCTGTGAAATACAGGCAGGTACTTATCCATCAGGCAATACCATCAGTGTCTGCGTGGCTCCAAAGTTATTCTGCAGCAGGACAACGACCCCAAACATACAGCCAATGTCATCTATCTTCATCATAAAGAAGAACAAGGAGTCCTGGAAGTGATGATATGACCCCCACAGAGCCCTGATCTCAGCATCATCGTGTCTGTCTGGGATTACATGAAGAGACAGAAGGATTTGAGCCATCCTACAGCCACAGAAGATCTGTGGTTAGTTCTCCAAGATAATTGGAACAACATCCCTGCCGAGTTACTACAAAAACGGTGTGCAAGTGTACCTAGAAGAATTTATGCTGTTTTGAAGGCAAAGGCTGGTCACACCAAATATTGATTTGATTTAGATACCCCTTCTGTTCATTCACTTTGCATTTGGTTCATTGATAAAAATAAACTATTTTAAGTTCTATTTTTGAAAGCATTCCCTTTTTTCCACACACCCCTAAAACTTTTGCACAGTATTGTGTGTGTATGTATATATATATATATATATATATATATATATATATATATATATATATATATATATATACTGGTACACTTACTTATATATCACACACCAAACCTCACCTGTTCTGATAAGAGTCTGCCTCCAGCATAAGTGTGTGTTATACCTATATACCCAGTTGATACATTGATGCCCCCATTCCCCCGTGAGCCCCCCCCCCCATTAGCAGCCTGGCCCCCCTGTTAGCCGCCCCCCCCCCCTCCCAGCGCTTACCTTCTCCTCTCCTGTCACTGCAGTCCTCCTTCCGCGGCGCGCTGTAAGCTCCTTACTGAGATCTCGTGACACTCTCGCGAGATCTCCTCAGTAAGGAGATTACTGCGCGCCGGAGAAGGAGAACTGCAGTGACAGAGCTCAGCATTGATCGGCCCGGGGGCGCCCCCGCCCCGATCAATACCTCTGCTGAACTCTGCCAAGGGCCCCCTGGATGCCCGAGGCACCTGGGCTGTAGCCCAGTTAGACCTCGGGTTAATCCGGCCCTGATGCCTATATACCCAGGTGGTTTGGGGTATATAGGTATATATGTGTATTGCAGCTTAGCACTTCCCAAGTCACACGTTGACTTATTGCTGCAATTTTTTCATTGACACTACAGATGTCCATTTAAATCTTCTCTATGTTCAATTCAGTCTGTAAAGAAACATTGACTTTAGCAGATGTTTTAAGGTTTATCTGCTGTTACAGTATTTGCTCCCACACAAACCTGTTACTAATCTGGTAGTGATCTAATGTGGGCAGCTCTATATGTATTTCTGTTTGCACATTAGATGTATATATATCTCCCTCTCAGATGTCCCTATATATATATATATATATATCTCCCTCTCAGATGTCCCTATATATGTATATACCTCCCTCTCAGATGTCCCTATATGTATATATATATCTCCCTCTCAGATGTTCCTATATATGTATATACCTCCCTCTCAGATGTCCCTATATGTATATATATATATCTCCCTCTCAGATGTCCCTATATATGTATATATATCTCCCTCTCAGATGTCCCTATATGTATATATATATATCTCCCTCTCAGATGTTCCTATATATGTATATACCTCCCTCTCAGATGTCCCTATATGTATATATATATATATATCTCCCTCTCAGATGTCCCTATATATATATATATATATATATATATATATATCTCCCTCTCAGATGTCCCTATATATGTATATGTATATATCTCCCTCTCAGATGTCCCTATATATATATCTATATCTCCCTCTCAGATGTCCCTATATGTATATATATATATATATATATCTCCCTCTCAGATGTCCCTATATATATATATATATATATATATATATCTCCCTCTCAGATGTCCCTATATATGTATATGTATATATCTCCCTCTCAGATGTCCCTATATATATATATATCTATATCTCCCTCTCAGATGTCCCTATATGTATATATATATATATCTCCCTCTCAGATGTCCCTATATGTATATATATATCTCTATGCTGCACACTGCACGTGCTGTGCTGCATCCCTCCACACAGGCCCCTCCCCCTCACACCAAGCCCCGCCCAGTCGGTTAGAGCCCGCCTCCAGCATTTCTGTGTGTGATGGAGCCGGTGATTTTCCACGATGAGTCTGATACTATTAGGTCATATAGTCAGAGAGAGCCCGGAGCCTCCATACAGTGAGTGCACAGCAGGGGAAGCTGCACTCAGGCTGGAGCTGGACACAAGGTCAGTGCTAATACCTGACTACATGTACTGCTGCATGGTGATACTGTGATACCTGTACATATAGGTGATAGACTGCTGCATTGTGATACTGTGTATATAGGTGATGCCTGTACTGCTGCATACTGATACTTGTGTACATGTGTGATACCTGTACTGCTGCATGGTGATACTGTGATACCTGTACATATAGGTGGTAGACTGCTGCATACTGATACCTGTGTACATGTGTGATACCTATACTGCTGCATACTGATACTGTGATACTGTGTATATAGGTGATACCTGTACTGCTGCATACTGATACCTGTGTACATGTGTGATACCTGTATACAGAGGTGATAGACTGCTGCATGGTGATACCTGTATATAGGTGACAGACTGCTGCCCGTATACATAGGTGACAGACTGCTGCCTATATACCCAGGTGATAGATTGATACCTGGATCTAGATATGTTACTGGGTGCCCTTCTGCTGCCTGTGTACTTTAGTTTAAGATAGTATTTATGCTATACTCATTAATGATAGGGCTTATAGAGACACTATACTTTTCTTATGGTAAGCAACCTGTGGCTCCTAAGCTGTTGCGGGACTACAAGTTCCAGCATGCCCTGTAATGCTCTTTCTTTGACAGCTGGAGAGTGACAGGTTAGCTACCTGTGACTTCACAGATGTGGAACTACTGGTCCCATCATGCCCTGACAGTGTAAGGCTTTCAAGCCATGCAAGTACTTGTAGTTCCACAACAGTTGGGGAGCCACTAGTTGTCTAACTGCCATACTGTAATATACTGGTAAGAAACTGCTACAGATGTATGTACTGTTACTTCAACCCATGGATTAAACGCTTACAGGATATTGCTGCACTGATGGTTCCCTGAAGAGATGTTCCTGTTTAAATGGATGTATTATAGAGGGAAAACTGTAATTCTAGTTCCTGCAGGTGTACATTAGTGTGTAACTGGGGACACAGTATTGTTACCTCCTCTATGCATATTTTGTTTGCAAGATTGAGTTTCCTGGGGACTTGCATGGTTGACAAGTCACCACCAATTTTCAAAAATAGCAATTTCAGGTTTTATAAGAAACCCCCTTTAAATCTCATCTATTTTCAATTCAGCATCTTGTAAAGAAACATTTAAGCAGCTGTTTTGAGGTTTATCTACTGTTGGAGTGTTTTTACATACACAAACCTGTTGCTATTCTGGCAGCTATCTGATGTGGCCGGCTAGATAATGTTTATTTTTATTTTGCACATTTAAGAAATCTTCGCTCGTCGCCTCTACATGCCGTGTAAAGATATTGAAAATAGTCAGGGATTTTCCATGCTTTGTTTCTAAGCTTTGTTTCTAAGCAGAGTATCTCGTGCATTTTAATCCTTAGTGGAATTGGCTGTAAGATATGTCTTTGTGATGTACCATGCAGTGCATTCCCTGGCTCCCTAATGTCACTGGTGTTTATAGTGTGCCAACACTGCCCCAAACTGGGATTAGGAGTATATGCACCCTTGTCCTCTGCCTCTTGTGCTACATATGCAGCTCTCAAGCATTGTTAATGTTTCGGTTTCCTTTATTACCTAAGGTTATATATAGGATATCCGTTATTGCTCTATGGCTGTTATATATTAATGATTACAACTCTGCAGGGAGATATCACCTTGGAATCGAAGATCTTTCTGCAGAGAGCCGTAGAATAGGTCTCTTAAGACATCTCATTATTAGCTAACATGAAGGCCTCGATGTTTTGAGACATGACTCTATTGAATTTAGTAAGGGCTGCATATTAGCCCAATGTTCATGTTTGTGTGTAAAATAATATTAATTAGATTATTAATAATTAGGCAATGTTCTTAAAGCTCTAACACCGGGAAAAAAATCACTGATTACTCCAATGCTAACATAGATAATGCTGAATACTTCCATCCCCATAGAAATTTATCAAGTGGCGCAAACCGTACCGTTTATCGTGAAATTCCAACGCCATGTCAGGATGGCGTTGGGCTGATCGTACCTGGTTTGCAGCCCTGTCAGAGAAAACTTCGCTGCGAAGTATGAATTTTTTAAATGGCGGTGCAGTTAGACAAACCATTGTCTTAAGCAAGCGGCAAAAGCGAACAAACAAAGGTCACTTCTTTGCCACGCAGCCTGTTTTCGGCAGCTCTGTCCCGTCTGCCAAAATTAATAATGGCTTTGATATTTTAATGGCAACCAACGGGGATAATAATCATTATTTATTGGGACAAAACCCAGATCATTAATAAATAGACTCCATAATCTATTTAATTAATAAATAGACTTTATAATCTATTCGGGCAAGGCAATAAACATACATTTTTAATCTAGGTTATCATAATGAATCCGTAGTCTGCATTCTCAAAATGGCTGCCTCCACTTTGGGCAGATGGAAACCACACTTTAAAAGCAAAATGAAGTAAAGGTTTCTGTTCTGTCTTTCAGAAACAAATTTGTTGGCTTCATTTCCTCATTTAAAACCAAGATTATTTCTTTCCCACCACAGTTATATAAGTCTATGCCTCAGGTATTTGTGACATATATGTTTGTGTTCCAATATGGCCGCCTAGCTGTTGCCATGGAAACTGCCTAGCTGCCTTATAACTGTAATATAGGAAATCATGGCAGCCGCACAGAAAACTGTTGGCTCCAATGCTAACAGTGGGTTAATGTTACAGATATCACACTGACGTGAATTAACAAATGCGTTTCCTGCAATAAGCTGCTTCCCTCCCATGTTCTTGTTTATCTTCAAAATAAAGTGTGATACAACCATAAGCTGACTCATATCGAAAGGCGGAAGTGGATTTAATTTAAGTGACCTGCGTGGGGTATGTCTGTGCATATAGAAGGCTGTAAATTTCCATTAGACGTTTTAAATTATGTCCGATATTGAATAAATGTTTACATTGTAAACATTGTATAGGTGGCTTTTTTTCACTTCAATGAACTATCAAGTCCTCTGTATAGATAACAATGAATAATAAAGCAGTGGGAACCATTGTTTGCAATATACACATTGATTTAATGTTTAATGAGCTAGCGGTGGAGACGTAGGAAGACCATTGCCTTACAAGAGTAACCCCAAATGTTATTAGAATTTTATTTATTTAGCGCCACGTGTAATTTTAAACAGTCTATTTTTGTCTTTATACACTGTGGTTTGCAGCAACTTGTTGTGTATACATATAAAGACGAACACGGCACTGGAATAAAATGGGAGGCTCATCTCGCCCCCCCAGCTCCCCCCATCCTTACTGGGTTAAGCACAGAGGTTTATCTGGGACTTCCGCCGGTGATGATAAACATATTATCTGGTGTCCGCTTAACGTTCTTTTGCTAGAGGGTTCAGGAGAAATTTGCAGTTCAAACAACCCGATACTGCTTGTGCCTAGAGGGCTAACAGGTGCTGAGGTCCTGGCATGCTTGAATTTCTCTTGACACTGTATTTGTATATGGTAAAAGCCTATATTTGGGCACATGTATAAGCCTGTGATGGCGTACGTACAAGCCTGTATGATGGTATATGAAGCTATATGATGGCATGCGTCTGTACAATGGCGTACACACCAAGATGGTGGTATATGTGAGCTATATGATGGTATATGCAACTATATCCTGCCATTATTATATGTATTTGGACATGGGGATGGACTGTGTGTGTTAGGCAGTGACTGTATGTGATACACAGTTGGACTATTTGATTTCCCAGCAGCACACATTAAAATTTTTCCATCTTTAGATTTTTGAAGTAATCTACGTCTTCTTCAGTGGTCTATGAGCCACGCCCCGGTTTATCATGTTGTTTCAGCTGCGTACTGACTAATTCCCAGGGATCGCACTGTGGGAAGAAGGGATTAGCTTTGGCCCGGGACCCCATACTGCAATACATTGCACATTACTCTCCCGTCAAATCCCACATTGTTCACTAGGTCAGCGATTCTTCCCGTCTTTTTACCTGGCCTCACCTGCTCATTAAAATCAGGAACCAAACCCCACCTGGATATCACAGTGACCGAGAGGTCCGTACAAGTCTTATGGGAGATTCACTAGCGGCATGGAGGGGATATTACTGCCTCTTAGCAGTAAGGGACTGCAGCTCATTGCACACGTCTCTAAATTCACATATGCTAAATATGTAATATCTAATTGCAGTGTTCTTATTCGCAGTATGTGACTTCCGTATGCCCGGAATGGGGCGAGCGTTCTTCACCGTAATCCTCAGCCGTTTATTTGGCTTTGGGAGGCTTGAATTAATCATTTGCCTTTGGACAGTCCCTGCTGTTTAAGGGTTACCTCTACCCCATGCACACCTTCTTTAGACACGTCTCCCCCAAACCCTACCACTAACGGCCATAAGTGGAGAGAGATCGGTCAGTGCTAGGGTATAATAACCTGCCACACTCTATGTACTAGTGAATGTGTCTCTTAATTAAACAAAAGCCAATTTAGTCAGGAACTGTGTTTACAACCCACCACCAATCCCCCCCCATGCATTAGCAGGGCCTGTTGCTCCATTTAGATAATAGAGGGAGTACATGGAGGGCAGGGGTGGTTATTCTCAGGCAACCGACGCAAATTAGTAATTCAAATGCAGATCAGCTATGGTTATGAAAAGCTTAAGAAATAGGAACAAAAAGAACTCTAGGGACAAATGTAAGACGTTTCTGTACTCATAGAAAGTGCATTGAATACCGTGGTGATAATTGATCTCTTGACACAAGCTCACAGCGCCTCCATCCGCGTCCTCCTCAGGGATGTGCTCTGACACCTGTGGAAACTTTGTGACGCTGTGAGTTGGGCATTATTAACTGTAAACATGGTTTAAATGGCACTGCATGCAGTGGAGGCAGCCTTGTTGTGGCCTTAACCCCTATAGATGGCAGCCTATCCCCTAGCAACAAGCAACGTAGCTGAGTAGGGCTGGTGGAGTGTGGCGCAGGGCTGTGACATCATAGCTTGGCGCCACACTCCCAGCCCATCACTGACATGGAGGAGCTAATAGCTTCATATGTATGATGACGACTGCTCCTCCATGTCAGCCTAAATCTCGGAGCACTAAGTGACCGCCTTAGGCCTCCTAGTGGTTACTCCGGCCCTGTCGCTGAGGCACAAAGATGTGACCTTAGCACAGTGTTGGCTAACCTGTGACCCTCCAGGGGTTTGTGAAACTACAAGTCCCAGCATGCCCTTCCAGCAATAAGCTGCTATATGTTGGCAAAGCATGCTAGGACTTGTAGTTTCACAACACCTGGAGTGTCACAGGTTAGCCAACACTGCCTAAGCATTTGGGGATTGTTATTGTGCTGACAAGACAAATTTCACGCTTCTATGTTTTATTTAAAACTGCTCTCGTGTGAGCAAGACGACCTATTGAAAGCCACAAGCGCAGAGAATGCCGCTTCTGATACGTCCACTCGCCACCTTCTGCAGAACTGAAATGTCTGCCAGTTAGGCGGTAATGCAGCTTTTTAAGACTAATGAGAAACCGCCTGAGATACAGATTGAGGCAAAGAGCCTCCCTGCCCAATACCCACATTAAAATATTGTGAGCAATGGCTCCAAGCCCATCATTATATTCCTTTTATTATTAACTTTGCACTAATTCTCCCCACTCTACAATGTGCCTCTAATACACACATCCCACCCACTGTCTTTACCCTTTCTCTGCCCAGTATAAGGGCATGCCCACTAGTCACTGCTGTGCCCACCAGACTGCAGACTAAAGCTGACTGTTCCAATTAAGAATCTGTAGTACCTAGTGTGAGACCGTCGTCTACGTGTCTGTGGACCTGCTGAGATTACATTCCTATTATGATTACACTATAGGGACTGAGGCGCTGGAAGACGTCAGCATGTTAACGGTCCGCTTGCTCCCCTTGACCATGAGGACATTTACACAAGAGAAACCACAAACCAAGAAACTAGAACATTAGGAATTAAGATTTTAACCCCGTTGTGCTCCAGTTTAAATCCTAGCATCTGTCTCCGAGGTCAGGGGTCTGCGTGTAATGAGACAGTCTGAGGCATCTGACAAAATGTAAGGAATACAAGGAGTTACTTAAAAAAAAATATATATATTTTTTATTTTTTTGCTGTAAAAATCTAAACTAGAGGTTTCTACGCTGCTAATAGTTGTAATAATGAATAAAGTAAAAATGCGTATCTTTTATACGACTTCCGTCTATGTTTATTTGTGCAAATAAAAACAAACAGACAATAATTGGTGACATAAGTATTTATCCCCTTTGTATTAATACCTGGTAGAAGCATCTTTAGCTGCTGTCAACCTTGTGGTCTGTACCAGCGTCGCCTATCTGGACCCTGCTCTTTCCAGTATTTCTCATCTTCTATCAGGTTTTATGGGGAACAGCAATTTTTAAATCATCCTGCAAATTCTCAATGAGATTGAGGTTTATACTGGGTCATGGGTTTTGTTTTTTATATTTAAGTCCCTCCTGTCTGGCATTTGGTTAATGCTTTTGGTCAATGTCCTGCTGGAATATAAATCTTCTCCCAAGTCCCAGGTCTCGTGCAGACCTCCACATACGGATGTACCTTACTCCATCCATTTGCCCTTTATTATGACAAGTTTTCCAATCCTTCTATAACACTCTGCTCCCACCACCAAACTAGATATAGTGTTCCTGGGATGAGCCAAACATTGCACCTAGGATTGAGGCAAAAAATGTTCACCCTTTGGGGGTCTATATATTAATATGCGGCGTAGAGGCAGATTTTCTATTGACACTCTTTCTAGATCTGTAGAAACCATACATCAATAATTAGATTATCAGGTCGTGTAGACCAGACAGTTGTTGCTGTAACCATTTATATAGATTGTAATTATTCTGCCCTGCTAGAACATTGCTATTTACTCGCATGTTACAGGCGATCAGGGAGAGACTGCAAAGCTGGGTGCACACTATAGAAAATTACTTCAGCTACTGAAAGTCCCGATGAGCATTCAGATTCCTGTGTACACACCTACACGATTTACCTTCAGATCTGTGATCTTCATCTCTCATAACCATCTTCTGAAAAGATCCTGACTCTGTACCCTGTACAGATATCTGCCTACACTGCTGGTAGTGAGTGCGTACACACTGCCACATTTACCCGACATCGTTCCATCGTGGATCTTGATTTTTAGGAAGTTTATAAAACTAAGACTAGGTACACACTGAGGAATTTTTCGACCAACGTGTTTTCTCAAACGATTCATCCTACGACTGAAGGCCCGATCAGTCTAACGATTCATCCATACACACTGACACGATTTACCTTCAGCTCTGTGCTCTTCATCTGATCCTTCATCTGGCCCTCTAGTTTTTAGAGAATAACAGCACAACATTCATTCATTCATTATTGTCACACTGATTAAAAACGCCTTGTTATAGCTATTCACATGTCCTAACGAATTTTGTTAGCTTCTGTGACTCTGAAACAAAACATTCTGTCTCAGAATGAACAAATGAATTATTCCTTCTACAACACTCTCTACATTTATTCACCAGGACATTCATCGCTAGTATCGGCTGAAAAGAGCCGGACTCTGTAAACTCTATGGAGATCGTGAGCATGATGACTGCATACACACTTCATGATTGGTCGGAAAATATTAAACAATACAACCAACCAAATGAAACAATGATCAGTACTTTGGGACGACTTTAGATCATCGTGTCCCTATACACACATGATATCTGACCAAACGGTCGGATGTCAGCTGATTGGAGGTTTTTCGTGCAATCATCGGGCCAGTGTGTACTTAGCCTAAATCAACGGAGGCGATAACACATGATCGTAGAAGTGTACACACTAATGCAATGTCTGACCAATCCGTCATGTATCGTGTGCTCTGAACGATAATTGCACAGGTGTGCACCCGATTTTAGCCACATCTCTAGGCAAACTAGATAAGATATTTAGACATGTTTTTACAAGCCAGACAGGGTGGCTCTCTGCCCGATTTATTAATCTTATTTAGGAAATGTGTATTGGATTCCGATGCCTTAAGGTTCTAACATCAAAGATCAGACTGGTGTAGGAAGTAATTGTCACTGCCAGGAGATGGTGATTGGGAGAAGGACTGCGAGGACCCTTGTTCGTCGTCTTTTGGATACGTTACCCCAGCTCTTATGAGTCTGTGGGTTTGACAAAAGCGAGGTGACAGTGAAGCAGGACCACTGCCTTGTGGGCAGTCGCTGAGGGACTTGTGCTAAGGAGCTGCTAACAAAGTGTAAGCCTATAGCTGGATTACCCAAGGTGGCCATAATAGGGCTGGTGTAGAATTGTATGTACTGACCTCCTGTCCGTTGTATATAACTATTACAGCTGTACACGTATTGGGTTTGTGTCTGTTGTTTCGCCATGACAGATGCCGCTTCCTCACCGTTAGGTTTTTTCTGTTTATAGTTACACAAAAATTATAGTTGTGTTTTTGTTCTTTTTTTACCTTGCAGAGTTTTATTGTGTTGATAGGTGGTAAGAATTCCTGTTTAAAATCCTTTTGGGTTTCAGAATGCAAGAAAATAAAATGTCAAAAGGGTGAATACGTTTTAGTGTAATTGTCATCTACACGAGTGTGCGCTTGTGAATGTAATAAAGAGTCTCCTTAGTGCTCCTCTCTGGCCAGTTGAAATATTGAGCAGTATGTCAGGGCGAGGTTAAAGTAGACAGTGCACCCCCCCACCAACAATTTGACAGCCTGCCCAACATGGCACATGGGAAGAGTCCGTCCTACAACACCCAGTCTTGCATGTACTGAGCCACAATTCAGCAGCATTGCGGTTAAATGAGATGCCTAAAAATGTGGGAGGGGGGTCTTCAAATAATCCAGGAGGTTCTCAGACATTCCAGGTGATTAGGATTACGATTATTACAAAAATGCCTTCTGCTCTGCTGCTATTAAATAGGCAACACCTTTAAGGATTAGCCGTATTCAGATCTTTCCCTTAGGAAACAGCCAGTAGAATCCTCCTATTACTAATT
The DNA here is from genome assembly GCF_038048845.1 of Mixophyes fleayi. Lineage (NCBI taxonomy): Eukaryota > Metazoa > Chordata > Amphibia > Anura > Limnodynastidae > Mixophyes > Mixophyes fleayi. The sequence goes on from NC_134409.1 coordinate 134,875,505, forward strand.
GAGTAGAACACATCTCTGATACCGTTTTCCTGTTCCTTTTTTTAATCCCACCTGATGAATTGGGGTAAATTAGTTGTTGCACAAATGTGTTGTGTACTGTGTGCAGTGATAGTGACACCGTCCAGCAGTACATATATAAATATATACAGATCAGCTAACACTTTCCGCTTGCTGTCATTCTAATTAGGAAACATTTCTGTGGCTGTCAGGTTATTTGTGTGTAATAGAAACTTCAATATTGTGTAATTTGTGTCTCCCGGGAGTTGGAGATACAGCTGCAGGCTACTCGCACGTTCTTCTCCAATGCTGAAACCTTCTGAGGTTGTGGAGTCCAAATACTCTCACATCTGAAATGTTATTGGCTCCTGATTTTAGGGCATTAAATGTTCACTTTCGCCTACACGTGGCGGGTGCGACCATTTTGTGTTGTGCACCAGTATTCACAAGAGAGTATCCTTTCAATGCACTAGGAAACGGTGACACTACTGATGCACGATACACTGTGCGTGCTACTAGTTCCATTGTGTCTCCGTGATGTCTCTGATTGCTAGTGAATTGATAGGCTGCCTTCTCATGAATATTGTGGTTCAACCCACAAAATGTCTGCTTCCGTTGTGCACAGGTCACGGATGCACTTTAAACCGGCTTCATCATGACACCAGGATTTTCTAAAACAGAATTGAGCTAAGACAGTATCCAATTATCATTTGCATGATTTACTTTTTATTCCTTTGAATTAAGTGGTTGTCTGTAGATGCTTCCCTCGTGTGGTGTTTCGTGACCCTGTTCTTAGTTCGGGGAGTCTTGTTGTTGGTGTTCCTCCGGAGGAAGGTGGTTGTTTTCGAGGTATTACTCATGTTAGGTGTTGATGTCCTTGTTCAGTGGATAATTCCTGGAGTATTATGTCCTGTTGAAGAAGCAGATGAGAGATGGCACAGAATGTGGGTGATGTTTTGCATCTCCAGAAAGTGGCACAAATGGTGATGTTCAGGGTTTTGTTTTTTTGTTTTTAGTAGCTCTTTTTGCCTTTAGTAATTTGGTAAAGTTAGGTGTTCGATGGTTTTTAGTTTTTTTTTAACATTATAACACAGTCAGCTTCACCTCAAATAAAAACATCTATCACCTACCTTTACACAATATATTACTAAAGGCAATACAAGCCGCTAAAAAAAATTAAGTTAAACTGGAAATGGCTATAAACACAGTAGAGCTATCTACTATATAAACAAAAGTTATAAACCTAAAAGAGCTGTAACTACCTCAAACAAGAACCTAAAAAAAAGAACTTGAACATCACTTTCTGGGGAAGCAAAACATCACCCACGTTCTGTGTCTCCTCTCCCATCTGCTGCTTCAATGGGACATATTAATCCAGGAGTTATCCACTGAACAAGGACACCAACTCCTAACAAGAGGAGCATCTCCAAACAACCACCTCCCTCCGGAGTAACACCAACAATGAGCTGCTGTAAGACCGCTCCATGGAATGTAGAACACGGTTGCGAAATTCCACCTGACAACCGCTTCATTCTAAAGGAATAACAAGTAAATGACGATCGCCTGCGACACCTCTACCTAACCACACCAGGCTGCGCCACGGTGCCCCGTCGGCAGTAAACATGCGGAGTTGAAAGAGTTTAAAGAATATTAGTCACTGTCATTTTGCTTCCATTTAACTGTTCTGTACTTCACTGTTTTGCCGCTGCCAGATGGTCGGTATTATTTTATTTGAACAAGATTATAACAACCTGTCTAAAGAATTAATTGCCCCATATATGTACTATGTAAATTGTGCTTTCTGTTCTATTTTAGCTTTAATATATGCTGTATTTTTGACCCAAATAAGAACCAATTAATTATTGCCCATTTAAAGGCACACTAACTGTATTTTTCATTTTCACTTTGCATTTGTCTGATAGTGATGAAGCATCAGCCAATCAGCAATTGGGGGGGTGGAGCCCCCAAAGTGTGCAGGGGCTGTGTTTGGTGGGCAAAGGTATGAGACTATGTGGTAGGCATTGGGCTGCAGGTGGTGTCATGAGTATATGTGGAGGCTATATCTACCTACCGAGTCCCGGTGAGGCATATGCCTAAGGCAACACTCTTCAGGTCGTTGTAGAGAAATATATGGCCTTTTCACCCATCTAAAGGAAGTTGCAATATAAGGAGGGAGGTGCTTCACTAACAGAGCAGACACAGAGTGACTGACAGCTTAGCCGACTTGCTTTGCAGAAATGCACTGTGTGTATTGGTTGAATCATACACAGGAAAAGAGGCAGAGATGTTACAGTAACTTGAATGACTGATCTCGGCTTTGTCACCTGTGTCGCAGCCAATCGGAACACTGTCCTGAAGACGTAGGAGGAGCTTCAGCTGTCAGTAATGGAGTGAGGAGGTGATACTTTACAGTCTAGCAAAACAACCTGCCGTGGACTCTCACGTAACACTGAATAATGTATTTAACCCTTACGTTTCTTATCCTAAAATGACAACTTTGTGGTTTAGAGGTCCTTTAATTTCATCTTTAAATGAAATAGACAAGTTATTTAATTTGTACAAAATATGCCTGAGCTGAGGTATGCGGCAGAACAGGGAGACTTTTGACTTTCCTGCTTTCTGTCGAGTTTGTGCAGCTGTGGAGCTCACCCCGACATTATCCGATCTCTGTAAATATACCAACGTCTTTCACATCTCCTCTCCGGCAGGTACAAGGATGTCAAACAAAGAGAAGTTACAGTGTTTGAAGGACTTTCATAAAGACATCCTGAAACCATCTCCGGGAAAGAGTCCAGGGACCCGACCAGAGGATGAAGCTGATGGGAAGCCGCCGCAGAGGGAGAAATGGGCCAGTAAGATTGACTTTGTGCTGTCAGTGGCTGGAGGCTTCATTGGCCTTGGGAACGTCTGGAGGTTCCCGTACCTCTGCTATAAGAACGGCGGAGGTAAGCGGTGCTATCGGAGAATCGGCTTCTTGCTTCTAGAGTGAGAAATTATTGGGTCTAGTTTTTGGCTTCAACAAATGAATTTCCTCCTTAATGCATAGATAAAGGCACATCATGTTCCATTATCAGGTTGTACAGGTTACTGTACATAAAAAATGTTTATTTGCTGCATTTAACAGATTGAAAGAAAAAAGTTAAATGTTGAATGGGGCTTGTACAAACGTTTGGGCACCTGATCAGCCAGAACTTCAGAAATCTGAATGTTTCTTGTATCCAACGAAGAGTCTGAGTTTGGGATTTTGTCCCCATTGTCCCCTATGCAGAACTCTTCTAGCTCAGGAATATTCTTGGGTCTTCCTGCCTACACTGCACATTTTAAGAACCCGCCATATATTTTTAATATATTCAAAGTCTGAGGATTGTGAAAGCAATGCCAAATCCTTTTGTTCCTGTAAGTACGTCATGGTTGATTTTGCTGCATGTTTGATTTGTTGCCTTCCTGAAATATCCAACATTCCTCTTCAATGTCTCCACTGACTATGGGCCGACAACCTCTAGGATTTGATGATATTTTCGTTGAATCCACCCAAACAATATTTCCTGTGTTATTGACTGACAAATGACCCCAAAGCGTAATAGTTAAACCCCCATAACAGGGGGCAAGATGTTCCAATGTTTCATTTGTTTTTCTCCAAATGTTTCTTTTTGTGGTTGTGGCCAAAATGTTCAGTGTCCGTTTCCTCTGTTCTCAGACATTTGTTCCAAAATATTTCTGGTTTATTTAAGTATTATTTTGCATACATCAGACATGAGTTTTTGTGGTTTCCGCTTTACATATCTGACCAATTTACGAGCAGTTCGGTCGAAGATCTTTCTGATCTTGTCTTATCTTCAACAGTTCCACTTAACTTCCTTTTCTTAATGTTGTTCCTGACGTGGAATTTCCAAGCTGGACATGTTTAGATATCTTTTTATAGCCTTCCCCCTACTTTGTAACATTGAATTATTATCTTTATTTCCATGTCCTCCGTCAGCTGCTAGAGGAGCTCTGGGTGGTGTTTGAGAGTAGACACAAGAAGGGTCGAGTGTTTATTCAGCATTTCATAAGTATAACTTTAATTAAAAAAAATGTACTTTTGATTCAACAGGGCTGGTGACCAAACACTTGCACGTCACGCACACTTTTATTTTGTTTTCAATCTGTTGCATTCAGCAAATAAATTGTAATTGTGCATTAATATATGCAGAAATATATCATGGTTTAGTTTGTGTTAACTTATTGTTATGTAGAGATTCCGTGAACTACGCTGTCACAATACCCAGAGCATCCTTTTCAGTAGAAGTGCCTCCCGTTACCTACCCAGTTAGACTAATTTAGGGACAGTGGGAACTGAGAACTGTTTCTTGGGTAGGAATTTACACCTAGGCAGGTATTTTGATTTAAAATATATAAAAGAGGTTATATTATAATAAGAGGTGGGTGGGGTTTGATGCAATTTGCGCCACGCAAAGTGAATGCTCAGCGCGGATATTTAGTGTCCGGTAAACGGAGATCCTGTGACATCACAGGACTTTATTAGGGATTTCTCGGGACCCTTCAACAGTCATCACTGATAGACACGGTGTAACCTGGATGGGACAGTAGATGGAAGGGTGGCTGCGGATCAGGTTACAAGGAATCTTAACAATGGCGGCAAAACTGTTTAACCATCAGATTGTGTATTGTTTTCGGGACATGCACCCGGTGATGAATGCATTAAATAATACATCTTTGTTTTTCAGGTGCCTTTTTAATCCCATATTTCATCTTTCTGTTTGGGGGCGGTTTACCGGTGTTCTTCCTGGAGGTAGCCTTAGGGCAGTTTACATCAGAGGGGGGCATCACCTGCTGGGAGAAGATTTGCCCAATCTTTACAGGTAAGAACATGTTGTACACAGTGATTGGAGCCATTGTTCTCCGTCGGTGTCCTGCGGCGTTATATCAGATAAATCCTCTGTATGATTATCATTTGCAGTGTTCAGCATTGTTCTTGAATACAGCAGTATAGTCATACTTGCCAACTTTTCCTCGATGGCTTCAGGGAGATCCTGGGGGAGGTGGGTGTGCGGGGGCGGGGCTTGACAAATTGCATAATTTTGGCCCTGCCCACTAATCGTTGGTCACAATTTTGGCCAATTACAGCAGGGGGTGGAGATATTATCCAATATTTGCATCATTAAGCCCCACCACCACTTATCTATAGCGGGGGCGAGAACCGAGAGGTTGCCCTGGTCTCCTGGGAGGTCTCCCAGAAGGAGAGTAGGCAACTATGCGTTAAAGAAAAGCAGCTAATGAATCTCTAGAGACTGAAGTGTCTTTTACATTTCTGTCTCCATTACTGAAGTCATGTTGTCTTACCTGTCAGTCTTTGATTAAATCTCCATGAAAATGGCCACCTCCATAGCCATCAATACATGGACATAGGACACAATTTCTGAACTGTCATCATGCCACAGAGGGGGAAGCCAACCACGTCTTGTACTGGCTCAGCATCAGGGAGAATGCCAGACTCTTCAGGGAGTGAGGGAGATCACCCCTAGCTCAGGGAGTCTGCCTGACATTCACGGAGAGTTGGCAAGTATGAGTATAGTGACCTGGCCAGGTGGGACATACAATATTAACATTGATACCGGACATGTATTTATGGTTTTATGTGCGTTTTCAAAAAAATACTCATTACATTCGTTTTGTGTTACTTAATGGACGAGGCCCATTGTTGCAGTGTATCAGATCCAGGCATCCTGGGATATTACTGATATTACTACAGGAATGTACAATCCATCTGCTGTCCGTACACTTTAATACTGAACCTGGATCAATGATTATCTTAATTATTGTGCTCATTGATTTTGTATAAGGCTCCACAGTGCCAGAGATTGGGGAAGATAGGACATACATAAAACAGAGACATCCTTTATTTCCTATCTTGTATCTCTGGCATTGTCTAATTTGGGTGTTACTTTCAGTTTAAGCACGTGGGAGCTACTTTATAACGTCCCATTCTGTGATAACAACAGTGTTATTCTGTGATCTGTGTGTGGGCTGTAACCTCGCTGTCTGTGGAATTCAAGATTCCTTCTTTTTATGACGCATTAAATATAAACAGAATATATTTCTCAGTCTCCTGATTCCCATCTAAAAACATATTAAACAAAGAAATGTATATCTGCCGGTGTTTTAATTGTACCAGTTACCTGCACACAGAGGAGGCTGGACCGAGTATTTCTGAGAATGTCGCCTATTAAATAATGAGGAAGTTTCTGTGTTTTTTTTTATTTTTTCATACATTGATAAAGTGCATTTCAATATTGGTTTGTTTTTCAAAATGGCTGCCTGCCGGGTATCTGTGATCAGCTAAGAGACACTGCAAAATCTGAAACAACATGGTGTCACGTGTGCGTCACGTGATCACCTTGCATCTAATCATGTGATGCCCTCTTTAGTCTTTCCTGGCTGTTTGCATTTAATATCACAAATTACTTTTTTTAGGCAGTGGGGGGGTCACTTTAAAGGGGTTGTCCACAAGTTTCTAGTTTCTCCCACCCACGAGCAGCAGTTGGACCGGGATCCCGCCCCAGGGACTTCTGCTTTGGTGAGAACTGGGCCTTTCCATCATGAATATTGCACTAGAGGCTGAGCCTGGAGATGCCATTGGCAGAATAAACATGACGTAGGATGAAAAACTTCACCTGATTGGATAGATTGTTGTGGCCGTCCAATCAGGTGCAAGCTTTCAACCTGCATGATCCTAATGTCTGTGATGAATCTCCCAGTAAGCTCTGTGATTGGCTATGGGGGATACTATCCAGGGGTGCTGGGGGGAGCAGGTCCTCACTATGGTGGGATCCCAGGGACTGAACCCCCCAACAAAGCTGCTAGTCATGGGGAGGGGGAGTAATTAAAAGTGGACGTCCCCCTTATGCAAACAAGGGAAGTGACAGGTGTGTTTTCTCCCCTGCAGGAATCGGATATGCCTCCATTGTGATCGTCTCTCTCCTGAATGTGTATTATATTGTTATCTTGGCCTGGGGAGTCTATTACTTGTTCCAGTCTTTCCAAAGCCAGCTGCCATGGGCTCTGTGTCACCAGCCGTGGAACACAGACAGCTGCGTGGAGGACACGTTCCGGAAGAACCGCACAATGTGGCTGTCGCTGAACTACACAAACTTCACCTCTCCTGTTACAGAGTTCTGGGAGTAAGGATGGGTCGTTTCCTTGCGTGTGTGTCCAGTGCTGTGTGTGTGTGTGCTGCAGAGGAAGGCAGAGGGCACACGTGTTTTACCCTGACCCTTCCTGCTGCCCCGATACCAGACTCCTGCTGACCCCCGACCCTTCCTGCTGCCCCGATACCAGACTCCTGCTGACCTCTGACCCTTCCTGCTGGCCCCTGATACCAGACTCCTGCTGACCTCTGACCCTTCCTGCTGGCCCCTGATACCAGACTCCTGCTGACCTCTGACCCTTCCTGCTGGCCCCTGATACCAGACTCCTGCTGACCTCTGACCCTTCCTGCTGGCCCCTGATACCAGACTCTTGCTGACCCCCGACCCTTCCTGCTGCCCCCTGATACCAGACTCCTCTTGCTGACTCCCGACCCTTCCTGCTGCCCCCTTGTACCAGACTGCTGCTGACCTCTGACCCTTCCTGCTGCCCCCTTGTACCAGACTCCTCCTGCTGACCTCTGACCGTTCCTGCTGGCCTCTTGTACCAGACTCCTCCTGCTGACCCCTGATACCAGTCTCCTCCTGCTGACCCCCGACCCTTCCTGCTGCCCCCTTGTACCAGACTCCTCCTGCTGGCCCCTGATACCAGTCTCCTCCTGCCGACCTCTGACCCTTCCTGCTGGCCCCTGATACCAGTCTCCTCCTGCTGACCCCCGACCCTTCCTGCTGCCCCCTTGTACCAGACTCCTCCTGCTGCCCCCTGATACCAGTCTCCTCCTGCTGACCTCTGACCCTTCCTGCTGCCCCCTGATACTAGACTCCTCCTGCTGCCCCCTGATACCAGACATCCCATCTTGGCTCTGGTGACTGTACTAAGGGCCAGTTCAGCACCTACCTACGAACACAAACATGTCATCTCTCTCTCTTCCCGTGTGAAGTAGTACCCAGCGTCGGCATTCAGACAGGGAAACATTTCTACCACCTGCCCCAGACAGCTGTAGCCCACAGCACAAAAAGCGGCCGTCTCCTCGTACCTCGCAGTCACCCGCCCCCACCAGTTGTCAACGCGGTTACTTACTTCAGATATCTCTCAACTGAACCAATACACTTCCTATTATGTGATGTACTGTATTTATTTAGCTATTAATAGCCGCTAGCTGGATGCCATCTACTTTTTTACGACTGGGGCGTCTCGGTGTCCTAGATGAGAAGTGCTTTGGATCTAAAATAGACTCTCAAATAGCCAGAGAGCTCCCAACCACGTAATCTGTCTTGTTCAGATACAGTAGTTTGAGCTCTAAGCCTTTAAAGCAAATTATCAGTTTATTTACAAGTCGCAGTTGTGATGCTATAAAGAAACAGAATATTCTCCATAAGGGAACAGTTGTAGTTTTATTAACGGATGGATTACTTTTTCTGCAGAATTTGGTGTTTGCCCTCCCAGGATGAGATCAGCCGCAGAATCTGAGCTGTACTTGTCTCTTTACAGTTCTATTCTAAAAAACAGAGCAATGAAAATAAGTTATATCTGAAGATATAAATATATAATATGCAGGAATCTAATACAATGTATTAAGTTAAAGTTGCAGAAGTGGGCTTATAAGTCAGTATATTGAAGTTCTCTTAAGTATGAGCAAAGCCTTTGTTTGGCTGATCTCCTCTGTAGAGGTAATTGTGCTTCATTTAAAGTTGTTCTCCGCAACTTTAATTTTGTTTATTACAAAGCATTGCAGTTGGTGTCAGCGCTCAGGAACTGGCTCCGCTGTTCTGCTCCAGATGTGCAGGAAACGAGGGAACACAATAAATCCGGTTTTGAGGCTATTTCTGGTTACGGAGTTTGAGACGTTCTGTGTATATATGAAATCTGTCTGTGAACCGTTATTTGGGACAGGACAATGTCTTGTGGATTTGCAGACCGGACCAGATTAACGATTGAATGAATAGAGCCAGGCTTGTTACATAACAGACCCACCATCAAGCTGAACTTTATACAAACGGCAATAGCAACAAGGACCCTCAGATACAGGAAAACCGACTAATCAAAATACAAAATAGAGAAAGCATTATAATAAAGCAATAGATATACAAACTTATCTGTTGAAGGAAATAAACTGTGAAGCTCAAATATATTTACACAGCATAATAAAGAAAAATAATTTTCCTTTACTACATAGGGTATTCCTGATTGATCGTGTGTTAATCAAGTTGATATGGAACTTTCTCATATTTCCTACGGAGAAGTCAATGACCGTCGTATTCTGGAACTTTTGTGAAACTTTATCTCTCCAGCATAAATTTATATTACGGTCAGATATTTCGCCGTTTGAGGCTTTGACTCGGTCAGTTTTGTCCTGTAGGTTTGCCAGACATTCCTGTCAAGTGTTCGGTGCCAAAATAACTCTGGAAAATGAAACCCAAACACCGTACTTAATGGCCAGAGTGCGTCCCGGTTCTTAATGAGGCCAAAAAAGTAACTTCATTTTGTTCTCACCACGGTGATCATTTGGCATCTATGTCATATTACATAATGTCACAGCTCTGTCCACTGCCCCTGCTGTCAATCATCGATCGTTGCCAAATCCTATATATAAACACAACAATTGCAAATCATTCTATTTAAAACTGAGGAATCTTTTTCCTGGGAAAATCACACATGGACCATTTTTACATTATCATCATCATTATTTATTTATATAGCGCCACCAATTCTGCAGCGCTGTACAGAGAACTCACTCACATCAGTCCCTGCTCCATTGGAGCTTACAGTCTAAATTCCTTAACACACACAGACTAGGGTCAATTTTGTTAGCAGCCAATTACCCTACCAGTATGTTTTTGGAGTGTGGGGGGAAACCGGAGCACCCGGAGGAAACCCACGCAAACACGGGGAGAACATACAAACTCCACACAGATAAGGCCATGTGTGTGTGTGTGTATGGTGGTTTCTGTTTAACTATATTGTGATTGTTTCATCGCTTCTTTAGGCACAAAGTTCTTAGCTTATCAAAGGGAATTGATGACGTTGGCGTAGTGAAGTGGGACCTGGCGCTTTGCCTTCTTCTCACCTGGGTCATCTGTTTTTTCTGCATCTGGAAAGGTGTTCGGTCCACTGGGAAGGTGAGAGAAACGTGGGAGGCGCAGGGGGTCATCCCAAAGGGAACGTTACCGCTTAGATCAGTGGGAACTTAAGGTGTCTCCTCTATAAGGAATAAATGGCATCTAATAAGGGATAGTGAAGATATCAGAATGGGGCAATGAGAACGTAAGGAATCTTATCCTCTGGTACGAGTATAGATCAACAGGAAGAGATGTATTTCATCCATAGGCTGATGCTAAGTTATGATCTAGTTCAGATAAAAGGTCAGGAGTTTATTCATGGGAGTAACGCCATTCTCTGTAAAGCATTGGATAGATCAGTGATCAGTGAATCTCGTGCAGTGAAGTTGAGCAGACGGATAATTCCATGTTCTCTCCTTGTGTTCCCAGGTGGTTTATTTCACAGCCACTTTCCCCTTCATCATGCTTCTCGTGTTACTGATCCGCGGGGTCACGCTTCCCGGGGCGGCAGCAGGGATCAAATTTTATCTGTACCCGGACATCACACGCCTGAGCGATCCGCAGGTGAGCGCGACGCATCTCTCTCCCTGTCTTATTTATGTCTGTGTTGATTGTTATTTTTTCTCAAACGTAGGGATAATGTCGTTCTCCTGCCCAGTTCTGTGACCACATAAAGGCCACAGAAATCAGAGGTGACGTCTAATAATTGATTACCATACGGAAGTTTTCCTAATGAACTTTGAAGCGATGACATCGGCACTCACTGATTATACAGATTTTATTTACAGTTTTTTTTCACCTATATCGGCATAATTTGTGTCTTTAAGTATAATCAGAGTTCTGTAGCAAAGTGTATTACTAATTACCCTCTCTGCCCATCTCGTCTCCTGTCATTATAAGGTTTGGATCGATGCCGGGACCCAGATTTTCTTCTCCTACGCCATCTGCCTGGGGGCCATGACGTCTCTGGGGAGTTACAACAAGTACAAGTACAACTGCTATAGGCAAGTGTGCGGTTAGAGGGGGCGGGGAATGTGCGGGGTTTCGTTTTTCATTAACACTGCTCCGTGACATGTGTGTGACATAGGGACTGTATGCTGCTGGGATGCCTCAACAGTGGTACCAGTTTTGTGTCTGGCTTCGCCATTTTTTCCGTCCTGGGCTTCATGGCACAAGAGCAAGGGGTGGACATTGCAGATGTGGCAGAGTCAGGTACGGTACGACGATGGTACAGCAAGCCGCGTGGTGCGCCTCTCGCTTGTCAATCAAGCTTTGTAGTATGGAGACCACCGTGACGTATGGTTCCTCCTCTGACAGAGAATGGAAAAGTCCATAAATGTCCCATAGTGGATTAATAGAAGACATTAATGTGCATTTTCTGTCAGATGGGGATAGTGACATTATAGGAAAGTAAATGATATAACATGACAGGACTGTGCTGCTGTTATGATGCTGACAGGAAAGTTCCTCTCAGGCAGTGATAACCTCACATAAATGGTGCCTTGAGCAATTTTCAATGATGTACTGTTAAAGTGGCATCTTCCATCCTCACACGGTGGAGGCGGCCATCTTGTGGCTTGGGCCAATCTCCGCAGAAGGTAACCTAGGAACCGGTGACATCACTGAGCCTACAGATTATCAGATGTCCGTGATGTCGCCGGCTCCTAGGGAACCACATAAAGCCGCATTCACAAAATGGTGCCTCCGCGGTGTTTGGTATCTGAGCTAAGGAACGTGATTGTGATTGGTTGGTAGAGCGAGTACACGGGCATTAGACCCCATGGATTATCATGAAGTGTTGAGACCTTTTCATATGTTTGGGTAGTAGAGATGGTGATGGTGCCTTCTTGTAGAAATAGGAGACTTGGCAGCGCCCTGTAATTAAATGACAAGATCTTATCACATAGACAACTTGTGTGGGCTGTAATGGTGACAAGTGGGCAGCTGTAAACTGGAAGCTAATATGTTGAACATACAGACATACAGTATTGGGGCAAATCCAAAATGGCAATTTTGCACCTAGGCAAGACCATTTTTCGGAAGGGGGGGGGGGGTGTAAATGTGCGGACAGATCTTGAGATGGGGGGATAATGCCAACTCTAAATCACAGTTTAACAGTAAAGCTGCCCAGTATTTCTGTGCTACATGCAGCAACAGACAGTATATTTTTTTGCATGTAAAAAAAGAATCTGCCCCCCCCCCCACCCCCCCACACCCCCTTACATCTCAGCATGGTTTGTACTGGAGCTGAATGTTCCTAACTCTTAATGGTGCCCAAAGATTCTTAAGATTAGTGTCAGCAAATGCACTTTCTACTGCTGATAACCTACAGACATGAGGAACTGTCAATGTACAAAGCATAGGTGGGTAACAAGTCATGGTGCGATAATATTCTGCTCCTGTTTCCCCCACTTATATTATAAATGCATTCACGTGGATTAAACAATTGCTATTAAACATATTTTTAACCAATAACTGAATTCAACTAATGTTGTTTAAATTGGAATAAAAGACATGGGCAAAACAAGAGCGCAACATTATAACACTGGAATTGCTGAGGTTGATGGATGAGACATCGACATGTAACATTTTCATGTTATTGGCTAAAAGTTTAATTTACAAGGCGCAAAAAACATGAAAGCCTTAAATCTTACACTGCACCTGTTATATGAAGTAACTTCTAACGCTGTAGACGGGATAATAACACGTTAATCTTTGTGTACAGGTAGAATTATCAGAATAATTCAGTGATACAATGTTGAGATTCACATGACTTAAATCACCGCTCTGTCTGGGATTAGGAAGCCGGAGGTCTGAATCCGTTGTTCTTGGGATGTTTAGAAAATAAATGAATTAAAAAGTTCTGCATCTGAACGTGGGCAGATTTGGGGTCCTAAGATAAATGGGGGTGTAATGGGAGTTTGCCCTTAGTACCCTAGAACAGATTTAGGCAGACCTGGGATTTGTAGTTCCACAACAGCTTCCGTCAATATCTTACAGTAACTGTCAGGTCCCAGTGACAGAGTACGGTGTCCTCCATCTAGGACAGAGCTGTACTAATGGCAGCCTCTCCCTCCCCTGCCCCTTGTTTGATATTGTTCTAGGTCCTGGCCTGGCCTTCATCGCTTACCCCAAAGCTGTGTCTATGATGCCCCTGCCCTCCTTCTGGGCCATCCTCTTCTTTATAATGCTGCTGTTACTTGGACTGGATAGCCAGGTAAGTTGGACACTTCACGAGGGCGTTACTGCAACATGTGACCTGTAGTAACCAATCAGATTCTAGCAAATAGACGGTGACTTGTGATTGGCTCTGATGCCATACAGCACTTCTTTGCACCTGTGCGTCTATTTGCAGAAATAACCCAGATATATTTGATTTATCCATATAAATATTCCCAATAGTACTGTCCCTGTGTTTGACCGCTCCAGGCACCAGAAATCTACTTGGGGAATAAACGGAATTATATGGTAAATAGTGCAAACAAACAGAAGTGATGTAGCCCATAGCAGCCAAACAAATATCAGCTTTAATTAGTCTGACTACAGTGCTAAAAGCTGATTGGTTGCTGTGTATTACAGAACCACTCACGAGAATGAAGCCAGTTCTGTGTGTTACAGTGATGTCACTGGCTCCTAGTGACTGGATAGGCTGCACTCAGTGATGTCACTGGTTCCTAGTGACTGGATAGGCTGCATTCTCAGTGATGTCACTGGTTCCTCGTGACTGGATAGGCTGCACTCTCAGTGATGTCACCGGTTCCTAGTGACCGGACAGGCTGCATTCTTTTTAATATTGGTTCAGCCCATGAAATGGCTTCTCCCTCTGTGTTTAGAGCACACGTTACATAAGATGTTGTAAATATAATGCTTCTATAATGATAATTGCCCCATTATAAAGTGTTACCCTTGAATGATTACATTATGCCATTTTCTCCCAACAGTTTGTTGAAGTTGAAGGACAGATCACGTCGTTAGTTGATCTGTACCCGTCCTTCCTACGGAAGGGATACCGTCGAGAGATCTTCATCGCTATAGTGTGTTTCCTCAGTTATCTTCTGGGGTTAACTATGGTCACAGAAGTAAGTGGATGTTGTAGTCCTCCTTCCACACACAACAACGCACCTCCTCAGACAGCGCCACCTAGGCTAGCAAATCCATGAAAAAATTTACTTTTTATTTTCTTTTGCAACAGGTACAAGAGTTTAGATCAGTTATATTGGAGTCAGATTTCTCATAGAATGTAAATTTGCTTTTCGCAGAGGCTTTGTACTTAGAGGAGGGTCTACTTCTCACAGGCTTTGTCTTACTAGTCCTGACTTGTTAAATGTAAATGACAGTGAGAGCCAAGTTCAGTGGATCATGTTTCCATGTTACTTATAATTACATTGTAATATTATGGTTGGTAATGAACTGAATTCACCTAAACTAAATAACCGTTTTCAATGAACATACACAGGCACAATTAGATCACAATGATGGATATACTCAACATCTATGTCCTTTAAAATCTAACAAGAAAATATTATTTATTCCTCCTGAGTTACCGCTACCAGGAGAATAGCTAATTGCTGTAAGCGGAACAAGTAGAAAATGCAATTTATCCATATGTGTGAACGAGAGGTAAAAAATCTCTCAGAAGGTCGTGAACAACGCGTTTCATGATCGGATCGACGTCACTTATATCAAATATGATATAATCTAGTGATTTTGAACGGTTTAAAAATGGTGGTGGAGGTTCAGATCTGTGTGATGTGCACAAAGTACCCTCATCAGATGGTTCACGGCCTGGAAAAGCATGCTGGTATTTGTAGTTCCAGTGCAGCAGCTGGTGAGGAGCAAGTTACCTAGGCCCAGCGAGTCATATAGGCCCCTTATTTGTTCATGTATATTGTATGTTTCCGTGCTGACGTCGTGACCCTCTTGTATCTTCCATAATACCCCTTTGTATCTCCTAGGGCGGCATGTACGTGTTCCAGCTATTTGACTACTACGCGGCTAGTGGTGTCTGTCTTCTGTGGGTGGCTTTCTTTGAATGTATTGCTGTAGCCTGGGTTTATGGTAAGTCTTCTCCTACAAGGAGAATAAAGATCTATATAGTATATACTAATGTTTAGTCATAGTGGTGGCAGCCATTGTGTGCGTTGGACCAATATCCATTCACTGGTGATGTCACTAATTCCTAGTGAATTGATAGGCTGGAGCCTCATGAATGAAGGTCCAGCCCACAACTGTGTGCACTTAGTCCTCTAAATCCTGTCTCTGGTTACTGCAGCCATCGTCCCGTGTATACAGTCCTCTTCTGTCTGCACGAACAGTCCCAGGTCATGCTGGGAGGGATCTAGCTACTTGCCCCATGAGCTTACCATCTAAACATCGCCCTATTTATCCATCTACCTATGTATGACCAAATGGAGATGTCTCTGAGTAGTTGTTGCCCATTTGTACATGCTGTATACAGTTGTGTAAGGTTGGCACACTTGGCAATGGTCACCCACATCCTCTCACCCGCTGTGTCATTGTGCAGGTGCTGATAAATTTTATGCGGACATTGAGGATATGATCGGGTACAAGCCGGGACCATGGATGAAGTGGAGCTGGTGTTTCGTTACCCCTCTGCTCTGTGTGGTGAGTGTATCTGTAATGCATCTAGTGGGCAACGTGGGAGAGTCCGTTACTGGCGGCAGAGTCGGCAATTTTGTTGGCTACACCAAGATGTGTTGGAATTCAGCCTATCAGTTTATTAGGCACTAGTGACAAAATACCTGAGACCACATTGGTTCCTGCCAATTGATTGGCTGATTTCTCAGTGATGTCACAGGTTCCTAGCAAATTGATTGGAAGCCATTTTGTGGGCTTGACCAATACTCATGAGGATTCCCCTCATGGATATACTGCTAGTTTAATCTGTTCATAGAATCTTTTTATATTATTTCATAAAGTGCTTTACACACCAAAAGAAATGAGTACAAGTTGTATGTTCATAAACTTTGTGTCAAGATAACATAGTTGTGGTAATGAACATGGCCATATATTAAGATCTGCAGTAGTTCCACATGTACTCGGCCCCAGTGTTCGCGTTATGGGTCCCTCTAGCTATTTAAGGCGACCTCGTCACATTGTAGTTTGTTTCTTTGTTACCCAACCTCAATGACCCCTAAATATCTCGTCTGTTTTCAGGGCTGCTTCATCTTCTCTTTAGCCAAATACACCCCCCTGACCTACAACAAGTATTACACGTATCCGGACTGGGCCATCGGGCTCGGCTGGGTCCTGGCTCTGTCCTCCATGATTTGTATCCCGTTGGTCGTGGTCTATCAGATCGTCCGCTCGGAAGGGCCGCTGATCGAGGTACGAGGGGGGGACCAAGGAATAACATTGAGTAATGGATGTATAGTGCATACAAGGTGGGGAGGATGTCGTGATGAATGCAAAGCTGCCGATCCGATATGTTCAGTGTAGCGCCCCCTAGCGGCTTCCCAATACATTACTCATACAGGAAGTCTGGCTGATAACAGAGGACAATAGCTTTTTATACTTGGCTATTGCATTCCTTCCAGAATATGGGAACCTTAATCTATTAATCTCTGAATGTGATGGTGGCTCGACTTGTATTTTAGGATTAAAAATGAACGCACTACCTTAAGTGAGGGCCACAGTCAAGTAAAATGGCGTCCGCATTAGAATTAACAGATATTGGACTTCTCTTTATAAATAATTCTGTCAGGAAAAACTATTAAAGATTAATAAAGTTTTCTTTCAGAATACAAAAATATAGTCTGCGTTCTGTAATAAAATGACAAATGACGGAGTAAGGCGATGTCTGTACCACATAAGCCCCACCCACTACACGGGGGCGGCGGTTATGACATCACTCACGCCAATATCTGTATTTACTTTTGTTCCCACAGAGGATCAAATCCGTCACGGCTCCAAAGGAGGTCAATCGCTGGGCCAAGGACTCTGAGGGCGCCGCTCCTTTCTGTCCGAATGGGGGGCACCAGAAGCCCACTCACGTCATTGTGGAGACCATGATGTAAACCAGCGTTCGGCCTCCTCCCGGTGCGAGGAGGTAAACCCGTCACCCAGGCTATTTACTAACCCTCTCCTTAGGTTTAGGAGATCTCTATTTGCACTAGAATACGATTGGTCGGCTCTTGTAGAGAACATTGTATATTACGTGTGCGCAGGTGCGTATTTTATAACATTTTGTAGTGAGCTCCTGGTCTCTCTGTGCAGAGGCAGACTCATAGCACAAGATTTTAAAGATGTCGTTTTTATATATTTGAATATACATTTTAATTGTCTTTATCACTTGTATAGAAAAGGTGAGAACTGATCAGTAACACAAATTGTTTTATTATAAAAAAAAAGCAGCGATAGACCATCTGTATCGTCCATCTGTTGGAGGACTACAAGTCCCCGTGTGCCCAGCCTGCTGGGACTTGTAGTGCACCAACAGGTAGATAGCCAAGGGTTGCCTAAGCCTGTTCTCAAGCTTTTACTCAAGAAAACCAAAAGATTTAAATAATAATACAGGTCTGTCTAATATTAAAGGGTCAAAACCTACAACCAACCAATCACACATTAGCTTAGTACAGTGATGGGCAACAGCCGGCCCTAAGAGCCTTCACCTGTGGCCCCCAACCACCTTCCTGCTTTGTCAGATGTTTGTTATAGCTTGTAACACTTGTTTATAATGATACGTTATTACAGATAGGTGACTCTTTCTTTGATTAATGTATCGTTTTAACTTATTAGGGAGATTAAGGGTAATATGTGGCCATTTTGAAGGTTAGAGGGACGCCCATGTTGCCTATCACTGATCTACTACAAGTTTGACTATGAAAACTAACATCTGATTGGTCATTATGGATGACGGCACAATGGTGCAATATATTAAGTATTTATATTCTAATTTTTCAAAACTGTAATATTATGAAGGATTTTAGCATTATTGAAAGATGCATCACTCAGGGATATGACTCTTATGGCGACAGAGAACTGGTCTGTTGGTATTTTTCCTGACCAACCAGTATAAACCTGAGCAGTGAGGTTTCTGAAGATTAGAGTTTGGGCAAAGGCCTTTCCTCCCTTCCATAATTTGTAACGCTCTACCTATATCTTGGGCTGATTTGTAGCATTATGTATTTAGTTTTATAGGCAGGCTCATTAAACCACTAATCTCCAACCTTTAAGTCACTTTACAGAGCCCGTCAGCCTAACTTTGTGAAATGCAAAGCAAGAACCCCCCCTTGTCCAAATCCTATGCTTAATAATTAGATCACTGAGTGCTAGATCCTCCATTAACATCACGGTAACAACACAAAATGTATCAGCTCCAGCTATATAAACTTACATTTTTTTTTTTAGAGTATTCAGATAGGAAGTGGTTTTGATATTTATGATCTTGTAGTAGTTTTGGATTGAGCACAAGGTGGTACATACGTGTCTGTCTATAACATGCCATGTAGGCTTCCGGCCAGATGAAGGGACCTTTAATTAATTTTTTACTATAATTATTTTGTTGCAAATGTATCCCACTCTCAAACTTTTTTTTTTTTTTTACTTACACCATTTTATGTAGCTACTTATTTGATAAAATCGTACCGTCCACACGCAGGTTTTGAGTATAAATCTTATTACCAGATCAACGTTAATGGGCGTTTTTCCTGCTTCTCTGCTGCCACCTTTATGGTCACTTTGTAGAATGCAGACTTTGGCATAGTTTCATGCTGCCCTGTTAATAAATCAACCTTTCTAGGAAACAAATTAACAGCTGCCAATGACATTTAACCACAGACTTTGATTTACAGAAGCGTTGACCAGACAGTATAATTTTTTTTCTATTTTTTTTTTCTCGCGCTGCTTTCAGAGACAGAATTTAAATGGAAGATCAAAGTACAAATCCTGATACGGTTTAGATGTTGTAAATGTTATTCAGCCTCAAGAGAAATATTATAAAGTCCCAGCAGCAGTAAATATTGTGCTCTGTTGTGGCCTAAACTGCCACAATAACTGGAGCAGGAGGTGAAGGGTTACTGTTAAACATTTCTACTACAATGGTGGAATTTGAACATGTATAAATCACCTTTATGCAGTAAAGTGTCATTATGAATCCTTCAATACTGATGAGAATGCTCCTATAGGTTCTATATGATTTATCCCACACATTTTTCACATTTACTTTCTAACTAATGCCCCAAAGACTGGGGGATCTAAGATACATGCAAAGTGCAAACATTCATAGGTAAAAATTAGCAAACAGTATAAATCTTCTATACATTTTACTTTTTTTTTTTTTTATATATGGAAGTGGAGGAAAACAGCTCCCCAGACTTACTATTCAACAGAACAAATGATTTCCTATAACTCTATTTCGCAAACAGATAAATACAGAGTGCGGCGTGCAAAGGAAAATCTCCTTGTACTAAGTATATAAAACTATATGACCAACTAACCTGTCAATATTGTCTTTTACATTTCATGTCATTATATTCTTACAATAAAATACAAAAGGTCTTCTAAACGTAATCTTAGCAGAGACATCATCTGCTCCCGTCCCCCTAACATCAATCTCGTGGTGTCTGATGGGTAACAGTTTCCTTGCAGACGCTGCAGCAGTGAATAAGTTAAGAGCATTTTCTACATAGTTTACGCGGATATTTGTTTCACTCCGCTGATTTATCCTGTAACGTTAGAGGCTTCTGTAATCAACTTCAATAATAAACAGATTCAAACCACCTCGTCTTTGCTGTTATTATCAGATCGGCCACACACCGGCCGCTCCAAACATTTCACTCGATTGCCAAACGCTCAGATCGCTGTTCGTTTGGCCAAAAGTAGGAGGGCAGAGCGGCACTGCCACAACGGTATACTCCGCGCTACCAGTGTAGGCATCCTCCTGTCCTGATCTCACACTTTCTTCTCTGGCTCTTGTATTTTAATGTCTAAAATAAAGATGACGTTTAATTGCAAGCTTTTGTACAAGTGTTAAAGTTCTCACCTATTTAATAAACAAGGCAAAGCGCACTAACTAGCTTCATTACTGTGGGCGCAGCTCGGGAATTAGAGCAACCTAATGGTCTCTGGTTGCTATAGATTATGTATTATTCCTAGCGCTAATCAGTTAGCCTAGGGTACATTATTATATGTTCTGTACAGTGTGTGCGTGAAAATGGCATCAATAGGCGAGTGTAAAATATATAAAGTTTATATTTTATAGTAATACAACTAGGCTTTAAAAATATTTTTATCAGTATTAGCAGACAAAATCCAATAATGTAACGTGATTCTTCTGATTGAGCAGTTTGTTCTAAAAACAGTTCGGTCTTAGTGCAATTCAGTGTTTTATATAATTCTTGACTCCTTTATTGGTAGAATTAAGTTGAAAATGTGTCTATTCTTCAGATTCTTATAACAGATTCCTCAGTGTAATCCGTGCAGGCTCAGAGTGAGTGTAGACTCAGTGAGAAGAGTTTTCCTCTACGTGGGGTCAGTGGTTTTTAATAAAAAGACAACCTCAATCTCCTGCATCTTGTCCAGTATGTGACTTTCTATCTGCGGCGTCCACTGCTGACCTCTGATTATATACAGCAGCTGCTGGTGTAAATATTACACTGTCTGTATGTAGTATATAGATCAGGTAATATAAGATAGAACCTGGCGGATTCAGGTAATATTTGCTAGTTCTCTAAGTTTCCCACAGTGATGATCCCTCCATCCTATAAGGATTTAGTCACGGGCTGGTCGGTCTTAAGACTTTATATTTGTATATCCTCTGGCAGCGTTTTCCCCCCAGGTGGTATTAGTGGTGATTCAGCTGCGTCCGAGGGGCCCGGCAGCCGATGTGATAATGACCTGGTCCTACTGGGATAACTTGTACTTGTTTTTCTTGTGTAAAAAGGTCAAAAAAACTTGTTGTAAATTCCTAAAACGCGTCTCACCCAGTAATCTGGACTTTATCAAGGAAATGGTTTACTGGCTGTAATGGGTCTCTGTAATAGTCTCTCAATTATTAATTGACAGGTTTTAATTATGCCAATTAATAGTAAAACGTGGCCTTTAATCAAGTGTTCATTTAGAAGCTGCTTCTCTAAGAGTAGATCATATTGAGAATAATCTCTATACTCAATGTTGAAGTATTCCTGTAGTTCATTTATCAATTTATTTAAACTTTTATTCTGTCTTATGTTTTCTTTGTTTTTTTTAACCATATTTATTATTACCATAGATTGTAAGGTGCCACAGTGCCATACAGTAGGGAAAAACAGGGACATACAAGGTGGACAAAATAAATACAGATATGAAAAGAAAGGGTATGGAGGACCCTGCTCATTAGAGAACTTACATGGAAGAGGGCACGGCTGAAACAAGAGGAGCGAGTGTGGCTCAGAGTGGAGACTGGGACAGGTGTGAGAGTATATTAGTGCGAGTTGTATCATCGAGAATAAGGTAAGCTCTTAAAAAAAAAAAGTTTTTCAAAGAGCATCTAAAGATTTTAAGGCTGTGGGAAAGTCTGATTGGGCTTTGTAGGTAAATCCATAAGTGGGGAGCAGCACGGGAGAAGTCTTGTAGGTGGGAGTGAGAGGTGGTTACCAGAGACGAGACAAGGTGCAGGTCAGAGGTAGATCTAAGAGGGGGGAGGGAGAGTATTTTGATATAAGATTTGAGATGTATGCAGGGTTAGTGTTGTTGAGGGCTTTGTAGGTAAGGGCGAGTAATATGAATTTGATACTGGAGGACACAGGGAGCCAGTGTAGGGATTTGCAGGGTGCAGCAGATGTGGAGCGGTGAGAGAGGAAGATCAGTCTTGCAGCAGCATTTAGGATGGATTGAAGTCTGGATATATGGGTGTCAGGAATACCAGATAGCTGGAGGTTGCAATAGTCAAGACGGGAGATGATGAGAGAATGGATAAAAGATTTGGTAACATGTTGAGTAAGAAAAGGGCGTATTCCGGCAATGTTTTTAAGGTGGAGACGACAGGACTGGGAGAGAGTCTGGATGTGAGGAATAAAGCAGAGGGTGGAGTAACGTGTGACACCAGGGCAGCGGGCGTGGGAGACTGAGGATATTGTGGTGTTATTGACAGGAAGGTTTGAGGGCAGGTGGTGACTCTGGCTGGAGGGAAGACAATAAGCTCTGTTGTTGGACATGTTGAGCTTTAGGTAGCGTTGGGACATCCATGTGGAGATAGCAGAAAGACAGTTGGTTACACAAGATAGTACAGAAGGAGAGGGGTCAGGGGGAGAGATATAGAATTGGGTGTCATCAGCGTAGAGGTGGTATTAGAGGCCGAATGAGCGAATTAGTGCCCCAAGGGAAGAGATGTACAATGAAAAAAGTAAAGGGCCAAGATCAGAGCCTTGTGGGACCCCAACAGATAGTGGGGGAGGAGGGGAGGATGTGCCAGAGGTAGAAATATTAAAGGAGCAGTTCGATAGGTAGGAAGTGAACCAGGAAAGAACCGTGTCATGAAGGCCAATGGAGTGAGGGGTGTGTAGGAGAAGAGGGTGATCAACAGTATCAAAAGCAGCAGAGAGGTCCAGGAGGATGAGTATGGAGAAATGACCCTTAGGTAATCTACTTACTGCAGTCTTGGCAGAATGTTGGGGGCGGAAGCCTGACTGCAGAGAGTGACGAATGGAATTAAAGGAGAGAAAGTGAGACAGGCGTTTGCCTCCAAACTACAGCGACTTGTGTACAAAGGGGAGGAGAGAAATAGGGCGGTAGTTGGAGAGAGGCTGGATCGGGAGATGGTATCTTTAGAATAGGTGAGATGAGCGCATGTTTAAAGGAGGATGGGAATGTACCAGTGGAGATAGGTTGAAGAGGTGAGTTAGAGGTGGGCATGCAGTGGAGGAGAGGGAGCGGAGTAGTTAGGAGGGAATAGGGTCTAGTGGACAGGTTGTAGGGTGAGATGATGGGATGAGTGCAGAGACTTTATCTTCAGTTACTGGAGAGAATGAATTACGGGTGGATTGGGGAGTGTAGGTGACGGGTAGAGTGGGTGAAGGGTGTGGAATTTGGCATGAGGAAATATCTTGAATGGTGTCTCTAGAAATAGGTGGCACAATCATGGGCAGCGAGAGAGAAAGGAGCAGGTGGGCAGAGAAGGGATTGAAGGCGACGTGGGTTAATATTAGAGATTTGAAGAATGTTTGTTTATTGAAAGGACAGAGCTGTAAGATGAGGATGAATTTATAGTGGAGGAAATCGGGATAGGAAGCGAGATTTCCTCCAGTGCAAATAAAATTTGTGGTTAAAAATATAAACAGTGACAGGCAAGATACATTTACTGTTATTTAACTAGAGAATGAGAAAACAAAAATAATAAGAAATAAATAAATAAAAGGTTTTGGCTCCAGGGTGTGTTTATTAATACTTGAACTTTATTTGGCTAATGTTTGTTTGGTGTCCAAATCTGTTTTCAGCATTTGGGGGGTTAAGATTTCATTTTGTAAATCCAACTGGTTTCTTCCCTACTTTTTCTGCTAATTAATTAGTAATCACTGGAGCCAAATAACCAAAACCTTTATTATTAATTTCTTAATATTTTTGTTTTCATTTTCACATTGTAAAATAGTCAAGATAAGTATAATTATATTTAAGAGTCACTGTTATTAGTTTTAGCACCTCATTTTATCCTTATTATTAAACATTGGGTAATAGAAGAGGATATAGATTTCTAATGGATAAATAAACAGGATTCATGTATAAACATGGTGACAAAGTTGCAGTAGGACTATAATTACATTATCGACAATATGTGACAATTAGGAAAATATGGAGAACAGCTACAAAATATGGCATTGGTTGGGAAGCAACCATATTTCAGAAAATATATAAAAGCAACAATAAAACCATCAAAGATTGTGTCTAACAGAAAATCAAATCAGGATATAGAATTAAGTTTAAGTTTTTCAAAACTTAAAGGTAAATTATTTATTATATTCTAACACAAGCCATATTTATTCACTAAAACACAACAAAACAAATGAAAATTAAAAATACAAAGAAAACAAAGTTTAAATTGATAAATGAACTAAAGGGATATTTCAACATAGATTATGAATATAGAGATTATTATCAATATGATCTACTCTTAGAAAAGCAGTTTCTAAATGAACACTTGACTAAAGGCCACGTGTTACTATTAATTGACATCATTAAAACCTGTCAATTAATAATTGAGAGACTATTACAGAGACCCATTACAGACTATAAACCATCTCTTTGATAAAGTCCAGATTACTGGGTGAAGCGCATTTAAGGAATTTACAACAAGTTTATTTGACCTTTCTACACAAGAAAAACAAGTACAAGTTATCCCAGTAGGACCAGGTCATTATCACATCGGCTGCCGGGCCCCTCGGACGGGCGGACGCAGCTGAATCACCACTAATACCACCTGGGGGGGAACTCGCTGCCGGAGGATATACAAATATAAAGTCTTAAGACTGCCCAGCCCTTGACTAAATCCTTATAGGACGGATGGATCATCACTGTGGGGAACTTAGAGAACGAGCAAATAGAATCCACTGGATTCTGGTAATATCTTATACTACATACAGACAGTGTAATACTTACATAACACCAGCAGCTGCTGTATATAACAGAGGTCAGCAGTGGATGTCACATACTGGACAAGATGCAGGAGATCGATGTCGTCTTTTATTAATAACCACTGACACCGCGTATAGGGAAAACCCTTCTCACTGAGTCTACACTCACTCTGAGCCTGCAGGGATTACACTAAGGAATCTGTTATAAGAATCTGAATAGATGGATTTCCTACTTAATTCTACCAATAAAGGAGTCAAGAATTATATAAACACTGAATTGCACTAAGACTGAACTGTTTCTAGAACAAATTGCTCAATCAAAAGAATCACGTTAGATTATTGGATTTTGTCAGCTAATAACGATAATTTTATCATTTTAAAAGTCTAGTTGTATTACTATAAAATATAACTTCTATATATACACATTAATACCATTCTTACGTACACACACAGCATATAATAACTACTTACTGTACTATAACTGTGATGAGAGTTTGGAATAATACACAATCTACTATAAGTTCTCACCTGCATGGCTGCCTATGATCACTTACCTACAACCATCTGTGCTCGTCTTCTGTCTGCGATATTAACGGAGCAGCCTCCTACTACAACACTCATTGGATGGATTAAACAGAATATACTAATACAGTTATATCCATCTAGCGAGTGGAGGATTTGGATCAGGTTTCCAAAAACTATATTTGGCTTCTTCTACATATGATACAGAGATAGATTCATTATTGTTATTTCAACCACACAGACAGGTAAAATTCCAGATTTTATTAATAAAAACCCATATTATCCACAATAATCCCATTTTTTTTTCTTCTTTTAAATACAGAAAAGAATATTTACAAATGTGCCCAAAACAGGAGTAAAATAAAGTTTCTCCGGATCCTGTCGTTGTAACGTATTGTGCTTTCCTGAATACATAAGAATACCGAAATCTGTAGAAAAATACTTTACAAGTTCAGTTGCTTTAAACTCATACAGAGAAAAATACACATTTCGTAATGCGGGTTAACTGGACAAGATCATTGAAAATGCATAGGAAAAAGGTACAAGGAAACTATTTTAAAGCCTTCGGTTTAAATGCATCGTTTTAAAAACCCAGAATTGGGGGAGCTCTGTACCCACAAATATTGCATATAAAAATACCTTCAGTACCTGCTATGGCACAGAACATGCACGTGGTGAAATGCAGACAGTGCTGGTTCTATTGGGAATGGTAGGTACATCCGCTATGAGTCAGGCTTTCAAATTTAGGCAACAAAAACAATGCGTCACCTATACAAAGTGGAGGCGGCCATTTTGTTTGCTCAACCTATCTTCATGAAGCGCAGCCTAACCATTTAATGAAACGATATCGTCACGTGTGCAGATCCACCTATCCCTTCCCTAGGAACCAGTGATGTCATAGTTTCCTAGTGATCCGATAGGCTACGCCCCTAAGTCAAGGAATGGTTAGGCTGCTTTCCACAAATATAGGATGAGAAAACAAAATGGCTGCCCCCACTGTCTGTAGACGACAGGAGCACTTAAAAACAAACAAAGGAAATCTACATATATAGTAAAATGATGACTTAAGCTAGCAAACTGGTTCAACGCCCATGTCTTATTAGCCGCACTATTTAAAATATTGTCCAGTCACGAAACAGTGCTTCCCATGTGGATCTCTCGGGTCGGCCAATCAGAAAATTCTGCCGTCACTGGACACTACACAGAACAGGTACAAATGGAGGTATATTGTTTTATAAAAACATGCTACCCTCAAAGTTCATTGCTACCGTCTCGTCTCTGGCAGTGCAAGTGTTAAAAATTGTAATTAGCACAAAAAAAAAATAATAATGGGGGAAGCCAAATAAACATTCACCGTAGGCACAAGGAGTCCGGACTGAGAGAAACAAAATGGCGGCGACACGCTGTAGCGACTAAACCGAGTGAAACAGTGACGCACATTTCCCGGAAGTGTGTTTGTGATATCACAGTGCCAAGTGAGACGCTAAAAAGTGATCATTGTCGGTCTTCCTGAAAGGCAGTGCATCATGGGAAAAGGGATCTGTGAGCAGCCACCTGTAAAGGCGCGTCTGGGAAAGCTCGTGGCGAGGGCGTTGGGCCGTGGACAAAATGAGCAAGAGGGAAACGTTGGCAATCGGTGAATCTTGCGCATGGGGGGGGGGGACGGTGATGACGTGTATATATTTTGTGGTGTGTTGTGTATATTTTGTGGCGTCGTGTGTATATCTTGTGCGCTAGTAGGGTGGTAAGTATAAAGGCTGAGCGTGAGGAGACTATAAAGTGCATTTGTGGGAAAATAAGTAATGTGCAGTTCCAAAGGATCAATTAATGTGCGACAACCTTCTCTTCAGTAAATAAAGCAATAATAACATTACACAAACTGCAGGAAAACTCCTCAGCTTGGGAAATATCAGCGATTTTCTCTCAGAAACGATGAAGTAATCAATAGGAGAGGTATTGTTCTGGAAAAGCCCAATAATAATAGCACCATGAGAAATAAGGAGGAGGGGGGAGGGGGGGGGGGAACGGGACCCTTTTACTAGTGAAAATACATTTTAAACAAAGTGTTTAATGAAAAAGAGAAAAGTGGTTTTGTACTAAATTATAAGTGCTGAAAGTAGATCTATATAAAAAACAAACATTAATGTGGCTTTATCTGTGCAGGGAGTCACCGGCTCAGCAATACTGGGCCAAAATGCCCTTCGAAATCATCAAATATTCACTTTGGGTGGGGTGGGGTGGGGTGGGAGGGGGTTCAGGGTCATTTTTAGACTTCTCAGAGTGTTTTTGTGCTCGTCTTAGACTCCAAGCTAGTGGGGTGTCTTAGGGTCCCCCGATCGCCCCCGGGAATGGGGTTCCGACTGATAACCAGGTCCAGTCTGTCCCCAGCATCAGATAGAAGAGGCACCGCCAGGCAACAGTCAAAATCCCGTGTGCGGACGTGGTTCACCTGGATGGGAGACAGAAGGGGTAAATTGTCAATGTATTTTTCTAAAAATGTCCAGTAAAACACAAGGACTGAGGAAAGCGGTTGGAGACTTTCCCTAACATGACTGAAGATGTCACACTGCTTGGCAGGGGTAAAACATCAGGACCTCTGTCCCCTACACCCATGAGGCGGCCATTTTGTGACCTGAACCAATATTTGATTGCTATTGATTCACTAGAAACCAGTGAAATCACTGGAGGTACAAACATGGCTGCCTCCAGTAGACGACAGGGCCCTCGTGCTTCAGCGATGTCTCTAGTTTCGATGTAGAATACAATCTAGTCCATAATGGTTCAGCTCACAATATGGCCGACTCCACTGGGTGCCGGTGATTGGTGCAATTTAAGTTTAAACGCAGCCTTCCTGGGAGTACAGAAGAGCCTCGGTTACCTGCCTACATGATATTATTATTATTATTCCTTATAATTGGCAGTCATACAGTGAAGGTAGAGGGAAAGGGACCCGGTGCAGGCTGAGGTAAAGGTAATGGAGGAAGACAGGAATGAAGGAGAGAAGCTGTAGACATTGTTGAAACAAACCTATGAAACAAGAGTGAAGTATATAATCTTTGTCACTCTTTGGATGAGATCTGACTTAATATGGCCACCGTAGTTATGTTTAACGCATAATGCTGAGGCTAACAGTGTCTTTCACAGCTGTTTATACAATATTCACACCAGTCTGGTATTCTATATGGTATTTGCATCAGTTTATATGTAAATATCTAAGTATTAGATAGTAACATTACACTGGGGTGTGAGCTCCTACTGCAATCATTTTTAAGGTTTGCAATATCTGTATAACAGATTTAAATTCGCCTACAAAGGGATTAATGTGTCAAAAGGGCATTAAACACAAGCGCTGTTGCTCTATTATGCAAGTACTCCATTCAGCTAAATGCACATCTGCCCAAAATGTAATAAAGCAAAATATCTAACTGGCTGCATGCAATTTAATTTCCATTTAGTGAATTATCATGTATAATCTTATAGCAGTCAGGAATGGTCTGAGATCATTACACTGTTACATTCCTGCTGTTTTTTCTCACACGACCCAAAGTCTCTTTATTACATTAATGAAACTTCATCATTGTGTAGCAGAAACTATAATCGGTGATGTTTCACCTTTAAGTTCTGTAGTTTGCATCTGGCACCACCTAGAGGCAGGAGAAGGTACTGTGTAATTTTATTTTTCTTTATTGCATTTTCTAAAAACAAGTACTGTACAAAATCAACATATTAAATTTGCATCACACTCATTTACAGATCTCATAATAGTAATAGAAGTTACCCAACCACGTTGATTAAAAAAAATATGATTTATTACTATTGGCATATAACTAAAATAAAGTGGAGATTAAATTCCAAGCATAGGGACGTATTCAATTGTCAGCGTTAACGATGAAAACGAGCGCTCAAAAAATCTTACCGTTAATACGGTAATTACTCGCGGAATTTCAGCTCGCAGCTCCCTGAGCGAGTAAACTACCGTGTTAACGCTTTTCGCGCGCAATATTACCGTATAAACGGTAATATTTTTTGAGCGCTCATTTTTCAGCGTTAACGCTGACAATTGAATACGCCCCATAGGGGGGTATTCAATTGTTGCTCCGGGCGCCGCCGGAACGAGCGCGTTAAAACTATTACCGTATAAACGGTAATTACGCGCAATATTACCGTATAAACGGTAATAGTTTTAACGCGCTCGTTCCGGCGGCGCCCGGAGCAACAATTGAATACCCCCCATAGAGTCTACTCTGTAGATCACACCTCCCAACTGTCCCGGTTTAGGTGGGACAGTCCCGCCATCCCCATCAGAACAGCTGTGTCCTGATTGGATTTGGGAAAGTTGGGAGGTATTATCTGTTCTCTATTGCCCTTTGGAGCTGGGGGTTTGATTTTGCTGAGTGACAGTACTGTAATGAAGTTAAAGGGACGGATAAGAGCGTGCGAAAGTAATTTTGCAAAGTGTTATTCTGTGTGCACCCCTACCCCCGACGCACATGGTCATCTCCACAAAGGGCCTTCGTCTTATCACATCAAAGGGTGGACTTTGCTGCAACATTAAGGGGCATATTCAATTAGGATTTGCGGCCGCACGGGTACCGGTACCACAACATCACGGATTTCTGCACGCACCCCATAGTTGTTGCGGTACCGTAATGGCACTTTATAGGCGCTAATCCTAATTGAATGTGCCCCTTAGACTTTTGCACGGTGCGCCTTCAGAACTTTCATCCCCTTTGTAACACCTATGCGCATATTTATGGGCACCGCTGGGAGGACCATGTAGGCACTTTATACAAAGCGCAATTTATGCACAAGGTAATGATTTGCCCCCCAGACAGTCTACATCAGCACAAAAAAATCATAACCCATAATGGAATAAAATATAAATGAAGTTGAAATATCACAGTTACCTGCAGGATCCTATCGTACGACTGAAGACCACTCCTGTCCGCCGGACCCCCCGGCCGGATCATGTTCACGTAGACCCCTTTCTCCAGGACTCCATCTGAGACGCTGAATCCAAAGTCATCAGTCTCCAAATCCTTCATAACAGTCACCTGCAATCACAGACGGGGAACCGCTATATATAAAATACACTAAATATTATTCCCAGGAATACTCACAATTAATACTATCTAGAGCTATAGAACATGTATGTACTATAAGGGGACAGCTTCTCATGTAACAACTGGATGATGAAAGAAAATATCAAAATCGACTTCTTAGAGTCTTCTCAGAGATTGATATCAAGATGAAAATATTTACTTAATGAAGGTATTATAAGGAGTTATATCCACTGGTGTTTAATTTGATTTGTAAAGTGCAAGTACAAACACCTGTGAAATTGCATTTTTACTCAGAGGTCATTGGACATTGCAGCGGCCTGTTCCTAAAACCACAACTCTCACAAACACGAGTTACATCACGTTGACCATTTCCATTTTCAGACCCAGTTACAGCCGTAGAACGACTGTGAGGCCTTACGCTTATATACTAACAGTAAAAGTGAGATATATACAGACTTCTAGAATTCCAACTTTACATAAATACTGTGCACACATCACTTCAACTTGATAAACGTTGACAAGCCCCCATGTCATGTAAATTATATACAGTGATTCCCGTCCTTAATATAATACGGATCAAAAAAGCTACTGGGAGGATCAACCTCCCCTTTATCATATAACACAAAGGATAATAAGTCTGAATATACGCCAGTGTTGGGTCCTAGCTCATCCAACGAGCTAACAAAGAATTTGGACATATAAAGTAAAAATTGCAGTAGGGCATTCACAAATAAAGTCAGATAAAGGTGCAAAAAACCTTTGAGATGCGGAAAAGTAAAATCATTGACTATTTCTAAAGTTTGAGCCAAGGATTAAAAAGACTGAAGCCGTTTGGCATTTTGCCACAGAGGATCCCCCCCAGGTGCCATAGGCTATAGCCCTGGGCGCTGATAACGGCCCCACCTTAAGCAGCTCGACGGCTGTGGAAGAAGCGTCTCTCCCCTCGTCTTTCAGGATTGTCGTGTCCTGGCCAAGCTTCTTATCTTTCTTGGGGCTGTTCTTAGGGTAATGGGAGCCTCCTTTCCTTTGCAAGCGGCCACTTTGATTGGCGTTTTCGAGGAGCAGTTTGCTGCCATCGAGACTTAAACTCTGGACGCTGCCGGTCATGATGGACGCCTGTAAGCACAACAAACGCTGGGTGACCCAAGGTGAAAGATAGACCTCAAATCTTTCCATCAGCCGCTGGAAGGAAACGACTGTCCCCCTACCCATAAAACGGGGGACCGCCCAACGCCACGTATCAGACGGGGAAAAGCTCTGCACCCGCAAAGAAGCCGCCCATCCACAAATAAGGCTTTATTCCTTAGAATGCATTTTGCATTTGCGCAAAAGTGTGTGACAGCACAAAAGCTTTACTTAGCGGACAACTTTATCTGTTACTGAACAGTTATACAAAAATAAACTGCAAGTAGTTACTACTTTAAACATTCTGGGACCAAAGCAGAGTTGGCCATAAAATTATAAATTATGTTAAAAAAGGGCGAATGTAAAAATTGCGCAGGTACGTCCGCATGCTGAGCGTACACATCTTAAGACCCGTGCGGATTGGCGACAGTACAAAAGTTTTACTTACACATGCACAAAGGAACGTGATATATGCCCAAGCGGCAAATAAAGCAGAAATTCATCTTCAGCGGTGCAATCACAAGCGGTTCGCTAGAGAACAATCATCATCCACTATTTACAGCTGCCCCTGACCATCCGCAAATAACGTGGCTCTCAGATTAATACATCCTTTTCCCGTTCTGCATCCGTTCGCACTTACTGTACTTAGTCTATGTTAAAACGCCCCCTTCCCACCGCTCCATCCTAGCATAAGTGGCAGAATCAGGCAAATCTACATGGGTGCATATGCGTGTACCCACTTTTCAGGCATGCTTAGAGCGATTTCACACAAGATATACGCTACACAAGCAGGCGTACTTCCTACTCTGCATCAGCCCCTCAGTATCGATTGAGTGTTGATCAGAACCTGACAGGTACATACTGGAATATATATTTGTAAATACAATGTTTCTCAGAGTAGTATCTTTGGACTGTAAAAAAGCAGAACCCCCACTTCCTATTATTCTAACAACTTTTCAAACATAAAGGGCTTCACGAAAACCTAAACATTGTACATGTTCAGTAGTGGTTTCATATAAATCTGTTTTCATTACAAATTCTTATCCATTTTAGATAATATTTTCTCCAACAATAAATTGTCCTACCCAACCTTCTTCCTCAGTTTTAGGATATCTAATAACAGCACAACTGGTACAGGTAGGCATTTGCCCCCCAAACTTTTCCATCACCAATCTCTTGTTCAGGGTAAAGACAAACCAAACTGCTATTCCTGTATTCAAAGCTGTATCTATGGCAATTCCATTTAGATTTACTGCCAAGCAGACCACAGCCAGAGGTTCACCATCAAAAAAGGTGGAAGAGATTGCAACAGGTTAGGATGTTGGAGATTAAGGGCTAGATTTACTAAACTGCGGGTTTGAAAAAGTGGGGATGTTGCCTATAGCAACCAGATTCTAGCTTTCATTTATTTAGTACCTTCTACAAAATAACAGCTAGAATCTGATTGGTTGCTATAGGCAACACCCCCACTTTTTCAAACCCGCAGCTTAGTAAATCTAGCCCTAAGTGTTTCATCCTTTACTTTAAAACTTTTTTAACAAAATTGGTAAAGTTCTCTACTTTGCATCTCTCGACACATATAAAATTTCACAAATGTTCCCCTTAAGTTCCTGTACAACATAGTCACCTCAATCTCCCGCAGAAGCTCAGACTGACCACAGGTTTCCAGGTCTTCCAAAGCCTCTCCAAAAACGCGCCAGAAACTATCATCGTGTTCGGACTCGAGGCCGTTGGGTTGGCTGGGGTATCTGTTGAACCAAACATGATGAGTCTTCAAGGAGCGTCTTCCGACCACACTTGTGGCTCAAACTCTCAGGGAGTCTTCTCATACAAACGTACAAATCATGATAGCATTGTGAAGTCCACTCACGACGACAAGTCAATGCACTCACCAGACAATTCTCCAAATAAAAAGGTTAGGGTGAGATGGTGAAGAGGAGGCCGAGGACATGCAGGTGAAGAGGAGAGAGGAAACAGAGATGGTGACGATGTGAGGGGTAAAAACAAAACACAGGAGGCCCCGTGCAGTGTTAGTATACAGGAGGAATGATGGGGGACGGTTCAGAGCTGAGACATAGAAAACCTGGGGAGAGAGAGAGAAAAACACAGAGAGGAGAACAGACGAGGTGAGAAAATAATGAAAGGAGAAGACCTCCAGGTATCTGGGGACAATCACAGCATCACAGAAAATACAGCAATGTTCAACAGGCGGCCATGATGGTGAATGGGGTGTTGGTGACAACACTAAATGGACAATTTTACAATACGGTTGATAGAGATTTTCCTTCTAAAAAACCCCTTTATTTTTACCAATCCCATCAACTTATAGAGACTCCGCAGTTTGGAAGAACTCGCCCCAACGGCCCTCCAACCACTGCTGTTCCCATTAGAAGCATCAGCGCAGACAGTACTCAACTAATGGAACACAAGCGCTCATTGAATAGCATGGGGATGTGCTGGTTAGGGGGAGTAACATTGCAAAATATAAATAATAAATCGGAACTGGAGCCAGGAGAAGCCGCCATAATGGTTTATGCATTGCGGCTTACACCCAGCATCTCGGCAGTCTGCAACGATGGCGCTCAGCAATAGACAGCGCTCGCTGGTTTAATATGGCTGCTGCTCTTTACTATTCAAACAATAAAATCTCTACAGGGTAGTGGGATAAGTTAAACATACATTTTCGGTTGAGAACCTCTTTAGATTCATCATTGAAAGCAAACACATATGTACTAAACATACAGTAGTTTTACGTCACTGCGCCGTCCAGAAGCAAACTC
This sequence comes from Mixophyes fleayi, assembly GCF_038048845.1. Lineage (NCBI taxonomy): Eukaryota > Metazoa > Chordata > Amphibia > Anura > Limnodynastidae > Mixophyes > Mixophyes fleayi. The sequence continues at coordinate 134,909,761 of NC_134409.1, forward strand.
TGGGGTTGTATCCAAAACCTCCGTCTGCTCTAATATATATTTGGGTTGTCTTTGGACTTGGCTACACCCTCGATGATATCATAACCCATCCCACAGTGATGTCACACATCTCTTGCCGCTAGATTAGACACCATGAGAATGGCAGAATTGGGAATATAAGTCAAACAATGACAACTGTACTGAATGGTGAGCTCTGCAAGCAGACTCTGTAGCACCGCCATAGAAAGTACATAGTAATAATATTTTTATAAATTCATCCCTTTGTATTTTGCTAATGTAAATATTAAGGTAAATAAAGATAGGGGGATAGAGTTAATTTAAAGGGCAACTAAGCCCAACATGAAAGTTGCTTTCTATTAAAAAAAGTAAATGACACAATAGAAATATAAAGGTTTCAGGAATCCATCCGATAGAATAAACGTGAATGTTACATATAGTCGCCTCATATTACAGTCACGTACCGAGCTGGCTTCTCCCACTCCTCCTCGTTGAAACTTCCGTCCAGGAACGGGTAACTCTTCCTGTGCTCCACCGGCGGGGTGTTCATCTTCTGACGACTGGTTCTCCATTCGTGAGGATGCAGCGAGATGCCTACAGCCTGGTGCATGTAGTTACCTGGGAGGGACAGACTGGAGGGTTAGTCAGGGCCCCTCGTAAAAATAAGAATTACATTTCCCTTTCAGCTCTGATTTCTTCCATCGCTGTGTGTACCACATCCTGGGCGCAGCCTGTTATACTGGGTACACCGAGTGTATGGGGAGCAGCTACGGAGTCACCACCATGCTCTTCTGCGTCACAAGTAGTCTGATGTGACGACAAATCAGAAAGCTAAAAACTCCCAATACTGAGCGGCAATTTGTCTCCACTTTCTATTGACGGCATCTTCGGACTGCTATAGCTTTGTATCCAAAGATGAAAACCCTGCCCTACACTGATGAGCCACAAAGAGTCTGGAACAGCTTTCACTAGAGGAATACTGACTCTGAAAAGTTTTCCCAATGGGTATTTTTAGTTCGATGTTTATTAAATGTAAATCAGTGTAAATTCTAAGACGCCCAACGGGTCTGTTTTGAGGATTTCTGTCTTTGGAAACCGGTGGGATAATCACCGACCCAACCAAGTAGACTAAAATCACCTGTGCAGGGAAATCCTGAAAACACGAGCTGAGGACAGGAGATAAGAAACTCTGATTTGCAGGTCGTCATTTAAATAATTAAAGCAGGTAGTGGACTACAGGGAAAAATAAGATTTGATGCATACTTCAGACTTTAAATTATTAAGTGCGCGTTTCTGCCACCCCCTCCCATTAAATTGCGAGCGCTGGGCACCGTCAAGCTCACCCTGGCTTCCATATCCGGTGTCAATCCCAGAGCCGTCCCAGGACTCCATAGCACTGTCCACGCTGGGGATGGTGGTAGAGTAGATCTCCGATAATTTGCTCGTCTTTTGGGAGTCGGTGAGGTCGTCTTCAGGGTCACTCCCTTCGTTCACACCATCCGAGAGGTTCTGCAAGTGCGGACCTAGCATACCAAGTCCACAAGTAACTATCAGCAGGGGGAGCGGGGGACGTATTAAAGACATCTGGATGGCTGGCACACAGAGGGGCACACAGGGGTGGGTGAGGAACTAAAACAGTCAATATAGTAAATATAATCTCCTGGTTTTAAGGTACACCCAGTGGAGGCCCCCATTTCTTGAAATAACTAGTATTAAAGGGAAACTCTGCTCAAAAACTATTTTGGCCAGTTATGCTGGGTGGCTCAATTTACTGGAGGAACGGTTATTTGAAATAGGATCTCTACCAGAAATCCGTAGTTAAAGACTCTAACCTGCCCGTTGTTGCTGTGTAGCAGCCACACTGGGACTATCTGAACGTTTCAGGCAGAGGACCTGTTTCAAGCATCAGGATTTATTCCAGTACTCCTAGTTCCCAGCATAATGGTTTTAGATAGGGGGGGGGGGAACTACGGTATGTGTTGAATATTAATTTTTGAGCGGAGTTCCCCTATAACGAGAGTTTAGCCACAAAGAGACCCCTAGAGATGTCACTGGCTTCTAGTGAACGGATGGGCTGAGATCTCACACATGTTGGATGGGTGGTTCTCCTAGTGACAGGAGTACCTCTGTGTAAAGGGGGGGTTATCATGAAACAGAGAGACCCCCAGAGATGGCTTCTAGTGAACGGATGGGTGGTTCTCCTAGTGACAGGAGTACCTCTGTGTAAAGGGGGGTTTATCATGAAACAGAGAGAGGGTCCCACCCTAATACCAGCAGATAATCCCAGGGGGGTCGGCCTCCCCTCACTCACGCTCTGCCTGCTTCTTTATCTTGAGGGTCACAGTCTCTCCGGCCATCTGCAGCAAGTGGATGGCCTCACTCAGTGGTTTTCCTTTTAGACTCACATTGTTAATTGCTAGGATCCGGTCCCCAATATGAATGGCTCCGGTCCTGGAAAACAAGGGAAGGTGCCGTCATTCCTGCGGATAGAACTGGGTCACACGTCATTGTGTACTGATTCAGACTGGGACATAATTGCAAATATGGCTGAAAAAGCGGTTTTATTTGCGGGTGGTCAGGGGCAGGCGGAAGTAACGGGTGATGACGATCTAGTAAACCGCTTGTAATTAGATGTCTGAGAATGATTGGCAGATGCTAAGAGACTTTAGTAGTCGCTCTGCCATATATTAGGATTTGCCAAGCGCATTGTAGCAAAGATATCTGCATTGTGCACATTTAAAGGTCCCAGATGTAAATGGCTCCAGTTCCCGAACACAACGAAAACTGTCACAATATGCTGCGGCTATAAATTATCTGCAAATATATAAACTTCGATGTAGAACTAATTTTGAGACAATTTCTGCTTCCAATCAATGGCAAATATTAGTGACAGCCCAGTGCGGTAGACGGCCTGCACCAATGGGGTAATATATCCCTCTAATGTGTGCATCAAGGCTGGGATTCAGGAAACGGTCACACAGCCTGCACCTAGGGCAGTGGACCTGCAGGGGGCGACATTTGTTTTTTTTCTATATGCCTCTTAGTATATAGACAATAAAGACCAAAGTACTGTATGGGCACGTTATGGAGCTCTGTGGTGATGGGGAGAAGGAGGGGGCAGTAATGAGGCCTAGAACAGCAGGAAGGACACATATCAGCCTAAATGCACCTACAGTGGCTGCAATGTGAACAAGCTGTTTGTTCTACACACTACATATTACTGGGGTACACACAAGAGACCAATAGTCACGAGACCGCACCAATGATCACTGTGGCCCAGATTCGCTTAGTGCCTCAGTGATGTTAATGGTCCCTAGTAACTAGCTTGGATGCAGTTTCATAAATACTGCATAGTTGCCAACGGTCCCTAACTTCCAGGGACTGTCCCAGTTTTAAAAATTTGTCCCTGGAATTTTTCTGTCGCTGTTATTCAGTATTGATCTATTGGCACAGTACAATTTCCTATATTTCTGCATGTTCGATGCAATTCTCACCATTGTTTATCACTTGCTATATGTAGAAGTTTGTTGGAATATGAGTATTTAGAGTGCAATAAATGACATGATTATCACACTCAGCAAATATGACATGATGGGGGTGGTAGTGCCCTAAGAGACCATATTGCATATAACATGTGGATGCAGCGATTCAGAACAGTCACTTATTACATGCACTAAACATGTTTAGAGAATTTAGACAACTATTATGTATTGTAAGATAACCTGAAATAGACACTTTTCCCCACTTTGTGAAAGGGCACATAACACATATGTAATATACAGAAATATGGTATATGAACACTGCCTGGAATAGTCTACAAACTACACTGTGAAAAAAACAACTGGTATAAGTGTAAGGGCTCTGCTCCACCCCCCGGTGGTCACAAGTAGTACTGCAGCGTCTCCCTCCCACGGCGTCTTTTGCCATAGGTATTCCATGCAGTGTAATCTCTCCTCTAAACCCACCAGTGTCCGAATAGGACTCACCTCTCAGCCAGCCCTCTCTTAGTGAGCCCTGAGATGACGATGGGGTCAAAGGGCTCTTCAGTCCCAGATATCGTAATCCCTAGAGGTCCGCCGTATCTCTTCAACTCCACTGTATATATAATGGCACCCGTCGTTTCCTGTTCATCTGCAAGACACAAGTGAGGTTATATATCACGCAACCCCCGACTAGCACAAACCAGGGCGTGTCTTACTTTGGCTCCACCTTCTGATAAGATAACATCCCTGACTCCCCCTGCTGGTGGAGAGAGGTGGTGTCTAATGAACAGACTGCAACAAGTAGGGATGTAAGTGTAGGAGGGGGGGGGGGGGGATAGGCTTCCCTTTAATTTATGTCATTTATTTGGTTTTTTAGCACCGAGACAAAAAAATATATTGGCCAATAAAAAAAAAAATATCTAAAATTATCATTTATAATGAAGTAAATTGGGCCCAACATGGTAAAGGGTAGACATATATTATTTCCCCTGTACTAGGCACAATTAAGCAAAGATGAATTTACAGATTAAAAAAAGTGTCTTTAATCGTTACAATATTTAATATAATCAATTGCAAACTGTCAGGATTCTGTGGGCCCATCGTCCTCTGCTAATAACATTTACCAGCTTATCAGTATAGAAGGTCTATGAGAGGATTGGGAGATATTTATTGAAGATTTCTTGTATTGATGAGTGCTCTAAATCTGTCCTGTTAGGAAGCTGGAATGTTCAGTATAGTGAGGGAATTATCAGTAGATCGCAGAGTCCCAACAAGATTAACAAGGAAATTAATCCCGGACTGTAATAAGTTATGGTTACACGCTCAGACTGCTGTCGCCCCCAGGAATGATGGGATTTCCTACCCGAATTGTCTTCATCCTTCCGGATCTTCAGCTTGACGAGTTCCTCGCACTGTCGCAGGATCTGCACCGCGTCCTCCATCGAACAGTTGTCAAGACGGATGTTGTCGATGGCCAATAGCTTGTCACCGGGCTCTAAGGTGCCGGTCCTGGGGGAAAAACACAGAATATTGCTCCAAAAGGCCAGACTGAAGCACCATCACCACAGATGCAATGTGAAATATACTGTGGAGTTCTATATGAGGCAGACATTTTGTGGGTTTATATTTTAGGGTCACTTTGCTGAGCAGGCCTGGTCAACCTGTGGCTCTCCAGGTGTTATGAAACTACAAGTCCCAGCATACCTTGCCATTTATTAGCTGGCTATCTGCTAGCAGAGCATGCTGGGGCTTGTAGTTTCACAACACTTGGAGATGCCACTAGTTCCTGCTTAATTTAAAGGCTGCGTTAAAATATCTGTTCAGCTCACAAAATGTCTGCCTCCACTGAGGGCAACACGAAGTGCCTCAGTATGGGGTCACTGGTCCCACAAAATGGCTGCCCCCACTGAGGGCATCACGAAGTACCTCAGTGTGAGGTCACTAGTCCCACAAAATGGCTGCCTCCGCTGAGGGCATCTCGAAGTGCCTCAGTGTAAGGTCACTGGTCCCACAAAATGGCTGCCTCCGCTGTGTTATGGGCTCTTTAAAATGGCTATACACATTTGCTCTACTTAGTGAGCCATTTGTCTTCAAGCAACTTTATTAACTACATTTATTAATAGCGATTGACGGCAGCCATATTGCCATATCCCAATGGACACATTACCAGTTACCTGGTCTTATTAGAACAAAAAATTCAAATTAAGATACACAAAACTACACATTTTGCCACAATGCCCACCTGTGTGCCACGCTGCCCTTCTTGATGTCGGATATAATTAAAGGCTCGCCTGGCTTTCTGCTAGCTGTTTATGAAATAAAAAACACACACAATGAAATCTCTCTGTAGGTGCATAAAATACATTATAGTGTGAGAAGTACCACATACACCATTTACAGAAATTCACAGTTTTCCCCAATTACGGACCTATCAAGTCTCCTTCATTCTAAAAGACACTCTACCAATTTACAGAGCAAGTCTACAAAGCTGTCACTCAGACTGAGCCTATTCAGCTACACGTGGCAACCAGCTGCAGACGGGTGTAAGTAGGTAAATATAGTAATGTGAAAGAGTTCTCCTGGATTATAATAGGATGTTAGTTACTCCCAGTGTACCACGTATAATATACATTTCCTAAATGGGGAGAGTCCGCACACATATAGCTGGCACATTGTTATGCCAGGCACTGTCCCTCGATGTCCCAGGACAGAAGTTATGGGACACGGAGATAATAAATCACAGAGGATCCTTCCGCTGGGACAGGAAACGACACAGGGAAACTATAACGGGAGATCGATTCTACGCCAATAATAAATGTCTAATTAATTCAGCATTGTCTCTCTGCTGGGCCTCTGTTTTGGAGATGATTAACGAGGGGAAGAGACGCTCGGAGGCTGCAGTGATTCCTCCTCTGACACATGGCGGCTGGTTTGGGGAGACGCTCCCCCCAGCCTTCAGACGTTCTCTAGGGGAACGGTCAGCGTATTAGTATTCACACTACATATGTCGTCCCAAAATACAAAAGGAAATGATGGCATTTATTATAATCACTCAGATGATACATAATGATTACCAATACCTGCTGGCAACGAGGCTAATTAATGGCTTCTAAACTTGGTGATAAATTTCCGGAAAATATGAAGGAATTAGCTGGGGATCCTCATTAATAACGCTGTGACTCTGCGCACACGTACAGGCAGTACTGGCATCTTCTATACAGGTCACACGTGTCCATGAAAAGGGCAAAGCCAGAGAGATTTGCTGTCTGGTAAATTATACATTAGGTTAAAGACGTGTTGGGTTTATCGAGGGTGGATATGAAGGGTATTAATAATACTGAAGAATTGGAAAAATGGGAGAAAAAATAAAAAAAAAGTTTAGTGTAAAGAAAAACTTTCCAGAAGTGATTAGACGGTGACACGGCCGAACGTAGAGCGAAACAAGTGAAGAATTCACCCCCTATTTGAATTATTTAACCAGTATAATGGGCAATCCTCTGGTCACTTCTAGAACACTGAAATATACATACTCTGGCTCTCTTTGCATAAACTTCAGGCAGCAAAATAGACTTCAGAATAAAATGAGATATTGTAATAAGGGTCACACAGCTGCACAGTATCCCAGTAGCCCACGTTTAAGAAGGTACCAAGATCAGCACTTCAGAAGAGCGTTTATTCTGGAAGTAGCAAAGACGAGCAAACCAGCTCCCAAATCACAATGCCAAAGAGCTATACTACTGCACCATCCCTTAAACAACAACAATGGTCGCAGGCAGGGGACCCTAAGTGCAGTGCAGGACTGAGCAAATTTAAAGACACATACACTCACGTGATTTACCATCCACCTATAGGATTTGCCTTGTTCTGTACCCACAGTCTATCCAACATTTGCTAAAACCCTCAAGTGTAAAGTTACAGCAATTGTGCAACCTACAGATCACTATTTTGACACATGGTGCCAGCTCGTTCACCAGTGCATGCAGTGTTTGATAATGTGTCGCAGATGGATGATAAACCGCCCCTGAATAATCCAGGTATGGGAGAGAGAGACGGAAGCTGTAGGAATAGGCGAAGAGAGGGAGAGCAGGAGAAGAAAGCAGAGGGAATAGACGAAGAGAGGGAGGTGGAGAGAAGAAAGCAGAGGGAATAGACGAAGAGAGGGAGGTGGAGAGAAGAAAGCAGAGGGAATAGACGAGTAGAGAGAGAGAAGAAAGCAGAGGGAATAGACGAAGAGAGGGAGAGAAGAAAGCAGAGGGAATAGACGAGTAGAGAGAGAGAAGAAAGCAGAGGGAATAGACGAGTAGAGAGAGAAGAAAGCAGAGGGAATAGGCGAAGAGAGGGAGAGAAGAAAGCAGAGGGAATAGACGAGTAGAGAGAGAGAAGAAAGCAGAGGGAATAGACGAGTAGAGAGAGAGAAGAAAGCAGAGGGAATAGACGAGTAGAGAGAGAGAGAAGAAAGCAGAGGGAATAGACGAGTAGAGAGAGAGAAGAAAGCAGAGGGAATAGACGAGTAGAGAGAGAGAAGAAAGCAGAGGGAATAGACGAGTAGAGAGAGAGAAGAAAGCAGAGGGAATAGACGAGTAGAGAGAGAAGAAAGCAGAGGGAATAGGCGAAGAGAGGGAGAGAAGAAAGCAGAGGGAATAGACGAGTAGAGAGAGAAGAAAGCAGAGGGAATAGAGGAAGAGAGGGAGAGAAGAAAGCAGAGGGAATAGACGAGTAGAGAGAGAAGAAAGCAGAGGGAATAGGCGAAGAGAGGGAGAGAAGAAAGCAGAGGGAATAGACGAGTAGAGAGAGAAGAAAGCAGAGGGAATAGGCGAAGAGAGAGGGGGAGAGAAGAAAGCAGAGGGAATAGGCGAAGAGAGGGAGAGCGACAGAAGAAATCAGTTGGAATAGGTGAGGAGAGAACTAGATAAGATGAAGCTTAATGAACATTTCTTACAAATTCTTGACATCAACTTACAACTATATTCGTCACTCTTTTCAGGGGGAACTGTGATGTCTGCAGTTACTTATTAACTGATCAGTGATGTTTATGGGATAATATATTTCACATTGTTGATATCAAATTATTTTCTAAGCTCACATTAACTAGATATATTCTCTACGAACATCAGTCATATCTCGCAGGTTTTACTGCTGATAATACTGACATGTGCATGAAAGGGGATGAGAGACTAAAACTACTTCTATATGATTTTGAAGGATATGTGACCAGTTGTGTAGAGTTTTCCATATTGTTCACGTAGTCATATAGAAAGTAGTGATATTCGGCTATTTTATGCTCATTACCTAATTGAGCCATAGGCAACTTGTTTTCTTACAGAGTTGTGCAATTATTTTTTCAACTTATGCAAACAATTCATACGTTATTAATATTTATATAAATGAATGCTTTTATATATTACAGGAAAAACAGTGTGTGTAGGAGTCTGCAAAATACACATATAATTAATTTAAAAAAAAAAAAATCCTTTTCCCACAAGGGGGCACCAAAGATGCACTGTACCCCTACTCACAGCTGATGGTAATGCCCAGTTCCACTCCTCTCTTCTTTGGCAGCTTGACGTGGAACGTACCACTGCTCGGAACCACAGACTCTTGGAGTAACCAAATAAAGATTGAATTAATGAGGGAAATAGGTCAGCAGCCCGGAGATAACCATCTGTGCTAGATCTTTATACTATCAGTGTGTAACGCCCCTGTGTACATTGTATAAACAAGTAACCAAGACCAAAAAAAAAAAAGGAACAATACAGTTTTGTTTCTGTATTATTACTTATACAGTGCCAACCACCTATTAGGGAATGCTTAGACTTGTAGTGCGCCACAACTGCTGGAGAGATGCAGACTGACTACAGACTGTAAATATTTGCGATGATGAAACAACGCTTCATGACTTGTCACATGAATTGTTGATGCTCTCTTTTATTGTGCGTTTGCAGTATGGGGCGATAGTGAAACAGGAGGTAACGGTAAATGTGTATACACAAACCCACGCTCAGCCTGTTGTATTTTCAGTTGAAATTCAGATTATCTGGCTCCTTTCACAGATTGTATGGAAATGTTATTCCTGATAGATCTGAGACGGAATTATTAGAGGCATTGAGCTTCTCCCATACTCCTTGGTCCTCCCTGACATGACCACTAAGAGAAGCTCTACGGATGATGGACTTTAAGTTGTCATCTCACCTGCGACATCATATTCGATCTCCAGGACCACCTTATTGGATAACGCAGCGTCCCGCAAGAGCTGATTGGCTTCTTCTAGAGTTCCGTCTTCTGTAAGGATCCCATTAATGGACAGCAGTCGGTCCCCAACCTGAAGGAGCCCACACCTGGTGACGAACAGTGGGTAAAAGTCAGGGGCTGGGGTCAACTGGGCCGTTCCCATAGTGGACTACCTTGGGCTGGGTCACTGGGCTACCTATATTCTTTTCCCCTTTAAAATGTTCCCAATAGGCAGCTGAGCAGAGTCTCGTACCCCACTGGGCTAATATTTGCCTGCCAGCCCCTGGTAAAGTGTCACTCAAGTGGCATTAAATGGCCCCACTACCCCACAATCATTAACCGGATACCAAGAATTTACCGATGTGTCGGTAATGCGGGTGTATCCGACTGGTGACCTATCCCTACATTTTGGAAGTCATTCTGTGTGGTACCTGTAACATTGAGTGAAATCACCAGGTAGGTGCTCACATGGAATTAAATGAGATTTAGGGTATGAACAATCCTAGGTACAATCAGAGATGTCTTTTCACACGAAGTGAGAGTAACTTTCACTGCATAAAACAAAATTACAACTTTTAAATTACATTCAAAATAAATCCATAATCAAATATCATTCAGTGGCTAGGAGACGCGATATTCTATATATACACTTGTATATATGATTTTAATACTCTACAGCTTCCAACATTGCACATATCTTTGTTCAGGTTTCATGACAATGTCCTGAAAAGTTTCCAAAGTGTTTTTAATATTTATTTTTTGCAAACATAGTTAAAGAAATTTAAAAATAATAAAAGTCTGTTCGCGAACGTATAGATGTTAAACATGCAATAACACCGGACTGCCTGAAGGTGGCACTGCAGCTCCTTTAATGGAAAATTAATTATGGACCAAAATATTCCATTAAAAGAAAAAGGAAACCAAACTTTCGATCGCTCTATAAAAGCCATGCTAGAGGCTACAGAAATTTTCTAATGCTCTTAAAATATTGATCGTCTTACCCCACCCAACTGTCTTGGTTTCAAATTTGCAAATATAGCAACAGAATGGTGCTGCAAAAGCTCAAAGTTTGTATCCACGGAACTTTGCACATCGCCCTTTTCAGCGCAAGACTTACCCCTCTGTAAGCCATGCTACGCTTTGTTATTGGTGCTAAATACTGTAAATAGGAACCTATTTTACTCCCATGATTGTATCAAAAATCTGCATCCTTAGAAAATGAAGAGAGCATTACAGATATTCTGCACCAAAAAAAAACAGGGATCCAAATCATTAATACAATTTATACGTTATACATTGAGCTAACAATGAAGTGGGTTTGTCTAGCAGATGCCTCGTGTTCATAATGAGTCAACATAGGGATTTATTAATGTTGTTTTTTTTTAATCTAAAGTGCCATTATTTTCTCCCTTTTATGAAGTGTTTATGCTTCATGCAAGGGCTTGTGATTGGATGAGCGCTGCAGCCATCCAATCAGAAGCTTCCATGCGTCTGTCCTTCAGCGCTCACACAAATACCACAATTGGTGAACACAATGTGCATACACCCATGTCTGAAACAGATTTTGTTATAGGGTTATAAAGAAAGTATAATACCATTTTCACCATTGTCTGCACAGCACATGGTTTCTATTGAGACCATTGCAAATATTTCCAGGAAGGAATACAGCAGCTCATTACCCAAAGCATTTATACAGAGGAATCTAGTTATCCGGAGCACACGAATACTGTCCATTAAAACAATGTAGGTTATAACTTTTGTTCCAAGAGGAGATGGTATGCATGGAAAGACCGCTTGATTAGGACATGTTGGAGCTCGGCAGGTAAGAGGCGGTGAGAGGGCTGGCAGAAAATAATATTAAAAAGTTATGGTGGTGGGACAGATGGAGAAGTCATTATAACAAGGGTCACCCTCCACAGGGATGTGTGACTGGCCGCAGGGCCTGACCCCTTTATCGAGGGCGACAGAAAAACAAACTCTATAATTTAATGCTCCGGAAGCCAGTCAATCGGACGCGTGAATTCTAGCACAACCAGACAGGGAGAGCGCTGGGAAAATGAAATGGTTCCTGGGTGTCGATGAAGAGGCTAATTAAAATCTGCGGTCAATTAGAGCCTGGGACGACAGCGCGGATAGAGCGAGTGTCCTTGTGGGAGAGCAACGTTTGTCCCTGCAAGCATGGTTTACTTTTCATTTCACACAGGCTGCACAAAATATGTCATTCTGACAAAGTCTACATCAGAGCCGCTGTAACTCTGTAGAGGCTTCTATGCCTAAAGCAACTGCCCTCACATTCCCCGAACCCTTCTCTACTCCCCAGGCGGTCTGCAGTACATGCAATCTGACTCCTTTCACTACAACTCCCAGCATGCCTTGCAAGGTGCTGAACAGCAGCAGGTGAGCTACAGGCACCAAAAGTTGTTCCAAAGTCCCCTATTTGTGAGTTTATAACATTGTACAAAAAGCAATCATAGATAAGTCTTAATAGGTTTTTTAAAATTACATATGAATGAGCTTGTCAATAGAATAGATTTTAGGTACGGTTTTCAAATTATTTTATTTAGTATTTTGCTTAATCAATTTTTAACGCTCTGAAAGCGTTTGGTTATAGACGTTTAATTGGTTACTAATCCAGGAGCTCTATGTTCGCGCTGAATGACCATATTGCACCCAAAACTAACCAATTAATTTAGTACACTTTACACTACACTGACTATATATGTAGGTCGTCATCCTCCATCAGAAGCCATGTGTTGAAATAAACGCCTCTGGATTAATTAGCCAGTTATCGAACCTTAATGCAACTGGCAGCTCAGAAGCTCCTAAGTGTGAAATCATCGGAGGGCTGGCAAACACTTCTATTAACACCGCGCGGACTCACCTCTCAGCGGGGCTGTCTGGCTCAATGAAACGGATGAGTGGAGGGGAAGATAGGGTCTCCGTAGCAAATATGCCTCCCTGCAGCTGAATCCCAAAGCCATTTAACGGGTCTCCACGCAGGACAATCTCTGTGCATTCTGTGTGTATGATTTGCCCACCAGGGCCCACAGTACTGGAAGCGATGGACACTGGAAAGAGAGAAGAGGTCACTGCAGGGGGAACTGTTAGTTAGATGCACTTCATCCAGGAAAATTATAGCAGTTAGGGTAATGACATGTGTTATAGTTCACACACCCTGCCCCCCCCCCCCCATGCACGGCACTCTTATTGTGCAGAGAATATGTTGGGGGGGCAGGGGGAGGGGGGGTAATACCATGTCTCTGCAGAAGACCTCCTGTATTATCCACCTACTGTAGAGTGAGGCTCAGGCTAAGAGAGAGCATCAGCTGATTAGTAATAACACTGGGAACCTAATATTTTTAGCGCAGTCAAAAATTACTTTTGAGACTGGTCCCAAACACTGCAACATCACAGCCGACATTGGCCAACTGGCCCAATATTGCGGTGTGCGGCCCAAACCCTCGAGGCCCAATATTGATCGGATTATTATCAATGATGTAGATAACTGCAGACGTAAGATGATTTATCATCCTGTGCGTATCTGTTACCTGCGCCAACCCGCCCCAGTAATGATGATTTGCCCATTTTGTCCAATAGCCAAATCTTGTCCAATGCGGACACAGGACAATGCTCATGACGCTTAGTGCTGGGGTCAAGGGTCAGGTTCGGCCTGGCTGGTACCTTTCGTGTTCTGACCATACTAACAGGCCCTAATAATGAGGCCAGTGGTCTGGTCCACTTGGGCCATTAACTGATCGGGCAAAATCTCATCCAATGTAGTGATACTGGACAATGTTCCTGATGCCTGGCACCTGGGCCAGGATCAGAAGATTATAGAACATTGACGAGCCCCCCAAGCCCCCCCCCCAGCCCCCTCCCTGTCCCCCCCCAGTCCCTCCTCCAACAGCCCCCCCTCCCTGCCCCCTCCTTACAGGAGCTCTTATGATCCTTTTTACGCTGCCGCCTCCTGGTCAGCGTGGTCCTTGGGCTCATTTGATGCGCCGAGCGGGGGAGGGTGTTGGAATTTTGGCTGCTACTAAACCCAGGGGTTCCCGCTGACGATGAGGATGAGAAGTTGGTAGCAACCAAAGCTGTAAACAACATGAAAAGGGAAACAAATCAGATCATACATTAAAATCCAAAGTACTCTACAAAGTATCAATCAAGTAGACCTCTGCGTTGATTATAATATATATTTTCCCCTTTATTCACAACGTGATGCCATGTAGGTGGACCACACCGAGTACACAGACAGTATATTACAGTGATACTATTGGTGGACCACACCGAGTACACAGACAGTATATTACAGTGATACTATTGGTGGACCACACCGAGTACACAGACAGTATATTACAGTGATACTATTGGTGGACCACACCGAGTACATATAGACAGTATATTACAGTGATACTATTGGTGGACCACACCGAGTACATATAGACAGTATATTACAGTGATACTATTGGTGGACCACACCGAGTACATACAGACAGTATATTACAGTGATACTATTGGTGGACCACACCGAGTACATACAGACAGTATATTACAGTGATACTATTGGTGGACCACACCGAGTACATATAGACAGTATATTACAGTGATACTATTGGTGGACCACACCGAGTACATACAGACAGTATATTACAGTGATACTATTGGTGGACCACACCGAGTACATATAGACAGTATATTACAGTGATACTATTGGTGGACCACACCGAGTACATATAGACAGTATATTACAGTGATACTATTGGTGGAACACACCGAGTACATATAGACAGTATATTACAGTGATACTATTGGTGGAACACACCGAGTACATATAATGATATTATATATTATAGTGATACTATTGGTGGAACACACCGAGTACACAGACAGTATATTACAGTGATACTATTGGTGGACCACACCGAGTACATACAGAAAATATTCCAACACTCTTATTTTTAGTGAAGATTAAAAGAAAAAAACCTATTTGTAGTTAAAATACATTTTAAAAGGCAAATCAATGAATGCCCGTAGGAGTAATTAAATAGATTATATACAGAATAACATCCGGTCTGAAGTGTCAATATTTGCTGATTAAGGGCTGCCATGATCGCTCTTTAAGTGGGAGGGGCTGAGCTATTTGTGCTTCGTATTGATTGGTCTGTGCTCTTCTCTTTACATTTAAACAATTATCTTGAGGTTTATTTAGTCAGAAAGGCTCAAATCATACGTCCCACACAGTCTTTTTTGCCAGCGTGCCTATTTATCCATATATGTCACCTTTATTTTAATACTTTCTCCTAAAACAGGGGTCCCTGAAGATTGGATTTGGTTTCCAGGTGACCAGTGCCATAAATTCTACCAGCTGTGGATCTGTTACATTGTATCAGTCAGTAATGATTATATCACCTGTGGATCTGTTACATTGTATCAGTCAGTAATGATTATACCACCTGTGGATCTGTTACATTGTATCAGTCAGTAATGATTACACCACCTGTGTATCTGTTACATTGTATCAGTCAGTAATAATTACAACACCTGTGGATCTGTTACAATGTATCAGTCAGTAATAACTATACCAGCTGTGGATCTGTTACATTGTATCAGTCAGTAATGATTACTCCTTTGCTCCATCAAGGAGATTTGGAAAACCTGCACTGCTAGGGCTCGCTGAGGACCGGATTTGGGAAACCTTGACCCAAAATACTATTCAAAATTATGCTCATGTGTCTCAAGCTAATCCTAAGTGAGGAGACACCAGGACGACCTTTAATACTATGATATGTTTGT
This sequence comes from Mixophyes fleayi, assembly GCF_038048845.1. NCBI lineage: Eukaryota > Metazoa > Chordata > Amphibia > Anura > Limnodynastidae > Mixophyes > Mixophyes fleayi. Next base: position 134,925,261 of record NC_134409.1, read on the forward strand.
ATATTTTTATGGCGTTGGTGCCTGAAAATACTTTTTTTCCATATAAAATGCAATCTGAAGGGGCAAAGGGCATCCCATTAAAAATAAAATGACAAGATCTGCCCCCCCCTCCCCCAACGTCAGAGGACATTGAAAAATAAAGTAATTTTGCTATCCACGAGTGACAGAAAAAAGCCCTCTAAATGCACCACGACATCATTATCTCCTTTAAATAATCTCGTTGTCATGTCTGACATATAAGAGACCGCAGAGCCGCGTGTCGCCGGCCTGGTCACGCGTGTGGAGAGAGGGCACCTGATTTATTTATTGTTTACTTGGTAGAAACGTGTAAAGCAGGGTTAACCTGCAGGGGTTTTTTCATACAAATCCAGTCATTATTCTATTTATATTTCATAGATAAAAATAACAAACAAAACAAAAAGGTGCTTCGGCTGCCGCGTCCTGCGCGTGAGCGCTCATTACTGATCCAGATCCCGTAAGACACTGATGCTCTCTAATTAGTTACTGGCATCTGCCAGGCTCCCTGCACCCTGCTGCAGACTCCCATCTATCTTCATACAAGAATGACACGGAGCCGTCGGCTAATTTATATCCCAGCGCCCGCTTATGGGGAGTGAGCAGATGTAGTATTAACCCGTTACTGCCACAAAGGCACAGTTAGGCGGTGCCTATTTCAGGCACAGATCGCGGTCTTACTATTAAAATGAAAAGGTCTTCTGAAAACATTCAAGAAAACGGCTAACGGAGTTGGCGTTGCCCACAGTAACCGTATAATTACATTTTTTAAACTGCACAAGAAAACCAACATTGAGGATCTGATTGGTTGCCGTGGGCGACACAAGATGGCAGCTTCCACTCCCATTAAAAAAAATAAAAATGTTAGTATGTGGAGAAACGTGGTTTGTTATGCAGAATAACTTGTACCTATGTTTTCCAAAACAAGTAGAGAACATTTGAAAAGGTGTAAGTTGGTCTTTAAAAAAAACCCACCTCTTGAGTGGAGGCAGACATTTTTTGGGCTGTACCAATCGTCAATAGATTGCAGCCTTTAAATTCAATAGGAACCAGTGCCTGCCAATCATTAAGTGACTCCATGTTACTGGTTCCTGGTGAACTGATCGGTAGCATCCTCATGAATATTGTAAAGGGTATAGATTTATAAAACCTAAAAACAAAAAAGGATAAGTGGAGGTGTTGCCCATAGCAACCAATCAGATTCTAGATATCATTGATCTAGTACTATCTAGAAAAGGATTGCTAGAATCTGATTGGCTGCTAAGGGCAACACCTCCATGTACCCTTATAGCAGGTTTGTTGAATTTACACTTCGATAGTTGCGGGGTCCCAAGACCAACTTTCAAAAAGAAAAAACTCTTTTTGAGTTCTCAATTAGTGGTAATGGTGCCTTCATTTTAATATGCAAATAAAAAAACAAAAAGATGTCCATACATCATAGTACAATTTAACTCTTCATAACAATAAAGCAATATCTACTAATTTTTCCATTGATGCAAAACGAATAAAAAGGAAACGGGTCCTAATTATATCTCGGTTTAATGCTCTCCTGTTGTTCTATATTAGCATGTGCTATTTCTGTCCTTATTCACGGTTATTAATATGAATCTGAGCAACCACGTGGCTCTCTGGTGTGTGTGTGTGTGTGTGTGTGTGCGTGCAACTGTGTGTATGTATGTGTGTGTGTGTGTGCATGTGTGTGTGTGTGTTTGAGAATTTAGATTGTAAGCTGCTCTGGGGCAGGGACGGATGTTATGTAGCGCAGTGTGAAGTGTCCGTACTATGGAAATAAAACTTTGTAATAATAACGTCTGTTGCAGCACACACAGAGATTGGCGGGGAGGGGCGGAGCCTCAGGTGAGCCCGCTAGCAGTACACATACATTTGCAGTAGTCTTGGTTTGTGCTCGGGTTCCAGGTGGGCGTCTTACAGTGCCCGGGGTGGTGTGTATGACAATAGCTGACACAAGGGTCCCAGCAATGGTGGTGGTCACTCTTTTGCACCTTAACTGCGAGAGAAAAAAAAATAAAAAAAAATAATAATAATGGGTGAATGGGCCACTGTGGTAATATATATATTTTTTTTATTGTATTATGGATTTCTAGACCGAAATTAAAAGGTTTTTCCATACAAGCTCCATACAATCTCCAAAAATACAATTTATCAGTAATATTTCATCTTAGAAATATACAGTGCTAGCAAAACAGACTTATCCACTGGGCTGTGTCAATGTGTAACCGAGTCGGTCATGGTTATGTATGTGTTTAAGGGTGTTTGTGGGGTATGTCTGTTTTAGTGTTGTACCCTTCATGTTATAGTGGTCAGAAAAACAGAAACACCAGCATATAAAGTCGCTTAATAGAGCTGAGCGCCGAGCCAACATGCGCAGCCAGTACAGTAATTTTTTGCCCACTACGTGTTTGTGACATTTTTAGTTTAGTGCATGTGAGTTATTATGGAGTTTGTATGAGTTTAGTGTAGTTTGCGTGGTGGAGGGTCTCTGGTGTACTGTGAAGGCACCAACTTGCCTCCTAGATTATGTTAGTGTGTGGCAGGACAGCTGCCATCTGCCCGGAGAGAGCCGCAAATATTCAGGGGACTATGACAAATGAGGAGGAAAGAGCGCAAGTGCAAGCATATTAACCACACTATGGCATTGTGAACATGTGGTGGCACCGGCATATAGCGTAACGCCAGGGGGTAAGAAGAACCCATAGAGGAGAGGCCGGGAGGAAGGTTTATTCTATAATTTATGGTTAGGATGGAATCCTTCTTTAATAACCCGGAGTTAGCTATAGCAACCAATCAGATGCGAATATTCACCAGTCCACTGAAAGCAAATGTCCGATTGGTTGTTGCATGTTACAACTCATTGGCATTCTCTGTTTTAGGTGCAGGCCCGGATACAAACGTAGGTCCAGCAAGCCTGTACCTAGGGGGGCATTAAAGCCAGAGGGGCTTCTGTTTATAATGTAGTTTCTCAAGTTATTTTTATTAACGATGTACAAATTTGGGTCTGTAAAATTTCAAGGGGGTGTGGGCAACTGATGGGCCAAAATTTGAGGGCCAAATATTCTGTTTCTATGGGCTCTAGAAGAGTAAATCCAGCCCTAATTACAATATTACGTCTTAGTATATCAACAACAAGTACAACTAGCCACGTGGATTCTCCTTGAAGGCACAATATTCTTTTGGATTTTGGAATGGAACCACTTTTCCAAAATACAATAGCTGCCTCTTCAAAACATCGGAGGACATCATATGCATCTTCTGGTTAGGTCCATTCCGGGCAGCGACAGAGTTACAGTATCAGCTGCCTGGGATAACCCCCCCCCCCTTCCTAACATATTACTAAATGACACTGCTCCAACCTTGCCCTGCCGGATAACAACCCTTCACGGTTGAGATACTCTGGATGAGAAGAGCGTTCTCCTCCGCAAACTGACTGCAGGCAGCCGGCTCTGACCTTCACCTATACCAGCTCCCTGCCGGGAGATGGTGGAGAGCTCCAGGGGGGGATAATCTCTACGTCCAGCCCACGTGCACTGACCGGTCTCCGGCGGCCTCAGAGAGAGCCTGCTGTGATGTGCCGGTAGGATCTCCAGCTTTACATCCTCTGTAGTGCTGGCAAGGAGCTGCGTAGCTTCCATGACGGAGCAATGCTCTGTACTGGTGCCATCGATGGAGAGGATGTGGTCACCGGGATGTAGAGCTCCGCACCTGCAGAGGGAAGGATTACAGTGCGTTACACAAGAGACGACTCAACATTCGAACAATGCAAAGCGTTCTTTTTATCCATATCTGTTTTACAATTTAACCCATTAATAATAGATTTTGGTGTACATTACTAGTGTACCCCCATCCATCACTACCCCGATTATCCACAAAGTGCTACAGATGGAGTACAGTTAATTGCAGCAAATGGTGCTCCATGGCACAGGATATAGTTTATTTAAATAATCCCCAAATACAGAACCATTCACAATTAATTTAATAAGTGATCTATTGCAAGATAGCATGGATGCTGACCTGCTCACTGCAATACAGACTGCTCCACCTGTCGGCCTAAATCTACCCCCCCCCATGTGTGCTATGTAGCTGGACATAGAACCAGATTACAGGTCTTAAGTGCTTGGACTTTAGATATGGTCCCTGCTGACAGATCAATTTGTTCTCTCCAGAACTGTCCAATAATTAATGCAAAGAAGGGTTTAGAATATAATTAGCATTCTCTAAATAAGATAAGATCTACTTTGTATTGTTTTTGGCGCACGCCGCCAATGGAGGGGGGGGGGGGCACTTTGGAAGAGGGGCCTGGAGATCCATTCCATGTTAGGGCAGGTAATCACGGGCACATTGTAGCTTTGGGTCAAGCTGCGATTAATGCACAATGAAGACAACTGATATCTATAGTGAGTGGAAGGGGAACTGAAGGTACCACAGGAGTGACGTGTTCGTGTGTATCCGTCATGGATCCTGCCAAAGGTAGAGGCAATCTCACAACAGATAGGTCCCAGAAACAAATAAATAGATTTTGTAATAGAGAACCAGGGAGAGTCACAATCGGTCTGTTTTCAAGGGATAAAAAAAAGTTTGTTTTTTCTATCATGGAATCTTTTTAAATTTATCATAAGAAAATGTTGATATTAACGTTTTTTCAGTTGCTAAAAGCTCAAAAATATTTATTGATTTATTAATATTTATTAAAAAAAAATATTTTTAAACATCATATCTGCAAATAAAGTTTACATGTCGGAGGAAATAAAGCCCCACCCAAATTAAAATTGCTAATTCACTGCTGAAAAACATTAATGTAATCTCTGAGTTTTGTGATTTGGGCTACATATAGGGGTTTGTCACTAATAAGAGAGTAAGCTTTGTGGTAAAAAATGGAGGATGATGAGCGATGCAAACACAAGGGCTATTGTAGTCCTCCCATGACCCTAGAGGTCAGTAACAACAGCTATTAAAAACAGAGACGAGCAGAATAGGTATAATAATAGGAGTGGCTGGTGCAGCTGGAACCCACCTTCTCCAGGTGCCCTTAGGCATGAGCCTAGGGAGCCCGATTTTAAATTCTAGGCCCTTGGATGAGGTTTAAAGCCTAATAGACATGAAAATGGAAGCAGAAAAAGGTATAGCGACACTCACAGACACGGACCGTTCTGCCTGAAGCACCCACCTGTCCACGACGCTAGCGGGTTTGACCCGGTCGATGACTATAATTTGCTTGTTCCGGTGAGTGCCAGCGCTGAGGGAGATGCCCAGTGTGGAACCGGGGGCTTTGGCAATTTCCACCAGCAAAGGTCCTGATGCGTTTGTCACAGTGTCTGTGGGTGGAGGAAGGTGGGTTAATTTGGGGATAGACAGCAGGAGATGTGATCACTAGGACACTCTGCAAATCAATCACATTTATAATCTATTTTCCTCCTTACAGCATCATTGGTCAGTTTTTACCACCATGCTATACGCTAAGGAACTCTGGTTATTCCATTAAATCGGTGGCCTGTTACCATAGGAATTTTAATAGAAAGCAACTACTGGCCTGAGTGATGAATGAGTTATCTGAGCAACTTCTTTCTGTGCTCTTCAGCCATGTATTTATACCATATTTATTTAGTTTGGTTGCCATGAAATGCAAAACAAAAGTTGTCTATAACTAAAGCCCTGGGGGAGTTGTGTTGTATCTCAGGGCAACGGAAAAGAAACAACTCTGCCCAATGCTCTAAAGACATGGCTAGAAGCCACAGGAAAAAGCTAGAAAGACATGCAACAAAGAGTTGCACGTACAAGCCAATAACGTCACCTGAAACTGTAAGACTCATTTAAGCGCCAACAACGTCCTTACAAACTCTTCTTCAATCTCATTGCCAATCGGAAATGAATGGAGGAGGCGATCCTAAGGTGACAGTAGGCTGGACGTTAATGGGATGCGTTGAAGATGGACTTGGGCATTTTTAAAGGCCGTGAAGCCAGCGCTTCTTGAAATGCACTTAGAAAAGAAGACTCGCGCATAGAAGAAACAAAGCATTGTGGGTCTGTACATTTCGCCTTTCCTTAGAGCCTTAGAAAATGCTGAAATGTTGACAAGCTCTGCTAGAACAATCATCTCATTCTTTTAGCACTAATGGATTCTCAATTTAAGAGTGGAGGAAAAAAAATATATTTAAAAAAGGACCACAATATCCAAGTCTACTTATATATGAGAGATACTATTAAAATCCAAACATAGAAGTTTCCACACCTTGATAAAACAACACATTAGATTTACTTCTGCTGTGTATTTTCTCCTCAAAAAAAACGTTTCCCCCAAACCATGTCTGTATCTCCAATATGGTCAGTTCTGATAAGCACAAATACAAAACTGGTAGTTGCTCAAATCAATTTATAGGCTATAACAGGTGCATGAAAGGGTGGGGTTATCCTAAAAGGAAAAAACAGAGACAAAATTCCCCCTGAGAGGCATGTTGGTGTCAGTAGCTGAGGGGGAGTACTGACATTGGATTGCTATTTGGAGGTCTCTGGGGTACCTCTTTGGTAAGTTAGCTCTCAATTTAAAAACACATATGTATGGCCCAAATATATGGGACTCTCATTGTTTAGAGTAGGACCACCCTATTAGCAAAAGCACCTTGGCGTGGTGGGTGGCTTCAACATACATTTGCAAATGTGTGCAACTGAGACTTTTGCATTTTTATCTACAGTAGAAATAGCAGATCTGTTGCTGGTTATAGCAGTGTGCTGGGGGAATTTGTCTCAGTTCTGATAAGCTCCTGTAATGTGGTTATATAGAAATGCTATTCGTTATTTCATATAAGGAGCTGCAGACAGGACTCCAGCCCCACAGGCGTTACACGTATTTCCGATAATTCTACAGAGAGGAAGCTGAATGTGGTCCAATCAATTAATTTCCTGCATCAGATGAAAAGTGGAGTAACTGTGCCCCCGAGCGCTGCAGCTCGTTAAATGACTCCTATCAGAACATTGAACGCCCTCACCCAGTAGGGGCTGAGAGGCAACGTGCCAGGGCCAGGAGCAGCCTCAGCCTCCAGCCGCCTGCGGGGCTCGCTGGTTCAGCTAAAGCGTCAGGAGACATTGACGTGTTCAGTTTCAGAGGGACCAGCACAAATGACAGCTTGTTGGGGATGTGTTTATGTCTCGTTATAGAACAACGCTGCTCAACCTGCTTACGGTACAAGGGCCGGGAGATGGGGCTCAGTGGGAGAGGCTGCAATAAGACTTCACTTGTTTAAACATGTAAAATACATAGAATATACTACAGAAAGAGAGTAGCTTCTCCGCAGCGATGCCATATATGCCAAGTCCCCACAGATGGCCGCCCCATGCATGGGGTGTGGTCAATCACACGGGGAGCAAACCGTGAAGGGTCCATGTTCCACTCTCCTGTGCCCCCCAATAGCAACCCACTCCCCCCTCTTCATGCGCCACACGCCCCAACGTAGTGACCCACTCTCCCATGCGCCTCACGCCCCCCTCGTTGTGGCCCACTCTCCCCTCTCCCATGCCCCAATGTAGTGGCCCAATCTCCCATTCACCTCACGCCCCCCTCGTAGTGGCCCACTCTCCCCTCTCCCATGCACCTCACGCAGCAACGTAGTGACCCACTCTCCCATGCGCCTCATGCCCCCCTCGTAGTGGCCCACTCTCCCCTCTCCCATGCCCCAATGTAGTGGCCCAATCTCCCATTCACCTCACGCCCCCCTCGTAGTGGCCCACTCTCCCCTCTCCCATGCACCTCACGCAGCAACGTAGTGACCCACTCTCCCATGCGCCTCATGCCCCCCTCGTAGTGGCCCACTCTCCCCTCTCCCATGACCCAACGTAGTGGCCCACTCTCCTATGCGCCTCATGCCCCCCTTGTAGTGGCCCACTCTCCCCTCTTCCATGCGCCTCATGCCCTCCTCATAGTGGCCCACACTCCCCTCTCCCATGCCCCAACGTAGTGGCCCACTCTCCACTCTCCCATGCGCCTTATAGCGGCCCACTCTCCCATGAGCCTCTCGCCCCCCATTGTGGCCCACTCTCCCCTCTCCCATGCACCGCACGCCTCCCAGTAGCGGCCCACTCTCCCCTCTCCTGTGCCCCACAACACCTCCCATATCAGCACATTCTCCCCCTGTCAGGCTCCACAATGTGCTGTTCTGCTGCGAGACGGGGTCAATAACCCCAAAAATTCCTCTAGAACCTTTTTCTCACCCATAAGAGCAACATCATATTCAATCTGGAAGACGGCCTCTTGGCTGCACTGCCGGAGGATACTGAGAGCGTCAGCGAGCGGAACATTGTGGAGGGAGATGCCGTCCACACACAGAATTCGGTCCCCGACCTTCAAGGTTCCTTCCCTGTGGGAGAAAGAAGGGATATTCTCAGCGCCGTGAAGGAGCAAATATGGGATAGATACAGGGTGAGTGGGTGAGTGGACATAAATGTCTAGGTAGATAGCGCTCATTTGCATGTCTCTACCCATAATCCCTCTGGGCAATTTTTAAAGTCTGAGTGAAAACACTTGGCTGGGAGTATGAGAATTGCTGAATTATTAACAAAACATTAACATAAGGGGCAGTTTCTGGAGTCCAGACACAAGGAGCTTATTCACACGTTAACCCTTTCATGCCAGGCAGTCGGCTTCACAACTGTGGGGTACAGTCCCCGAAATCTCTAATCCTTTTAAGCAGCGGCATCGGATTTAACCCATTGGCCGCCAGAAAGAAAAAACGCTGTACGCTTTGCTGCGTTACTGGCTGACTTTTTTTTCTTCCTAGCGCGCTTAACTGTACAAATTAAAATGACAAATGCCTTAAATCATCCCCGATATCCGACAGCGGCTCACTTTGATCAGAACAATCTGCTTAAGTCCGCCTGTCAGCGCCAGGGCACCTGCATATCTTAATGGAATTTCTACTCATTGATTTATGGGAAGGATTCAAGAGGCTTTGGGACCGGAGGGATTCAGGCATCCTAGAGCACAAGGTTACTGCGTCAGATAGACAGTGATGGAGGAAGGGGGAAGACTGCAGAGGGGGCTAGTGCCAGGGACGGGAGGGGGGGGGGGGGGGGGGGTATTTACAGTGATAAAGGATGATGGAGCCGTCGCGGTCATTCAGAAAGGGAAGGTCATTATGATAGAGGGGAAGTCGGAGGTAAAAGGTGACGGCTATAATCAATGTTGGACACAAGTGAATGACATAGGACAGGCGATATAACGCCATGGGTGGATTAGGAGGGGGGTGGGGGGCAGTGGACGGTGTCCGCACTTCTTCCAAAGTTTTAAGAGGGATTTTCAAGGGGTTAATAACAGAACTAAAATTTCTAATATGAAAAGTACCTGATTATTAATAATTTGTCACGAAAACCTGTGTTATGGGACATTTTCTGTAAAAGGCGGCAGATTATCCTGTTAAAAAATAACCTACACTTATAAAAAGTGTTTATCTTTTTTTAATAGTCTTCAGTGTTGGTTCCCCAGATTATTTTCTACAAATCCATCTGCCCCCTCCCTAGTTTCTAACGCCAGCTATAAATAAATGGTTATAAAGTGATACTGACAAGATTATGAAAATTAACCCAAAACAACAAGTAATAAAACAATGGCAAATCCACACAGGTAATTTTGATGCAACAGCTGCAGGTGATTCCCCAAATTTAAACCATTTATAATCTCAAAGTAGGTGGGTGTTTTAGGATTAAGATTTCCAGATATGAACTTTACTCTCGTTGTCCAGAAAGTTCAGGAAGCAAAAAACTGCTACAGAATATGTCACACACACAGATGCTGAGGATGTTCTCCTAGTCACTGTGAGGAGCACTGTTACACAATGAGAAGGGGAATGTCATACACACAGACATGATCACTGAGGATGTTCTCCTAGTCACTGTGAGGAGCACTGTTACACAATGAGAAGGGGAATGTCATACACACAGACATGATCACCGAGGATGTTCTCCTAGTCACTGTGAGGAGCACTGTTACACAATGAGAAGGGGAATGTCATACACACAGACATGATCACCGAGGATGTTCTCCTAGTCACTGTGAGGAGCACTGTTACACAATGAGAAGGGGAATGTCATACACACAGACATGATCACTGAGGATGTTCTCCTAGTCACTGTGAGGAGCACTGTTACACAATAAGAAGGGGAATGTCATACACACAGACATGATCACTGAGGATGTTCTCCTAGTCACTGTGAGGAGCACTGTTACACAATAAGAAGGGGAATGTCATACACACAGACATGATCACTGAGGATGTTCTCCTAGTCACTGTGAGGAGCACTGTTACACAATGAGAAGGGGAATGTCATACACACAGACATGATCACTGAGGATGTTCTCCTAGTCACTGTGAGGAGCACTGTTACACAATAAGAAGAGGAATGTCATACACACAGACATGATCACTGAGGATGTTCTCCTAGTCACTGTGAGGAGCACTGATACACAAGCAGGGGGAAACACAGGAGCAACTTTTAAATGTAATTACTATATTTTAGGCATATTACTCCAAATTATGGGGAAAAAAAAAATCCTTATCTGGAAATCCCTAAATCCCGAGCATTCTGGATAGTAGACCCCACACATAGGCTCCCAGTATTCTTCAATTAGCTTCCCCCCCCCCCCCACATCCAATATCTGGAGGAGAAGAAAGTGCATTTATTTATCAGGATTAAATAGAAATCTCGCTGATCTCCGTCATATTCATCCGTTTTCCTAAACGATCTGCAGTGAAATTAAAACAACATTAAAGCCAGCCCCCCGGTCACGCTGGAAGTAATATCGGAGGGATTTATGATAGCGTCACGCTGATCATCCTGCTGTCATTCTTACACACGCATCATGTAACACGCCCCGTGCTGGTACACGCACACACTACATATAACCACAAATCATCCCTTTCACCAGTTCTGCAAACCCCTCATAGTAATAATGGGAGAAAAATGGATTTCATAGGTCCTCTAATACCTGTCTGCCGGTCCTCCAGGCCTCACGTAGGTTATGACCAAAGGTCTTGATTTATGCCAATCATCCTGCGATCCACCTGAAGAGTAACGCATGAATTATTCACAATCACAGGGCGTCCCAACTCCACAAGCCGGATTTTTAACACTTTCCTGACCACTCTAAGCCAGACACCACTGCGCAGTGTGCTGGGACTTTTAGTTCTACGCCGGATGCCCACCTCTCAACTAGAAATGCAACACAAGAGATTGATGGATTCGATTCAGGAGGCTGATCATCAAATACAGATGGAGCAGACTTTATTACACTTTCTGCAGATCACAGAACGTCACAGTGCATCCTCATTCACACTACGGAACAGCGTGACGATCTCCCCAATTGGTACGACTGGCAAGCCAAGAGACAGAAGTGTTGCAATAAAAACCACTTCATCTGTACATCTGTTCAGCTACCTCCCTACAAGGGATCTCCCAGATCACACATAATCAGTGCTTTGTGAAGGCGATTGCTGGATCATTGGTTACTCAATGGGCTTTGCAGGTTATAGATTGGGAAGAGAGCGTCTATACAGAATATTGATCCTTTCTGATTTTTGGCTTATGCGCAAGAATCATGTATTCCTATCCCATCGTTTTAGGCTTCATAACTTTCTGAAAAATGGATTGCTTAACCTACCTTTGTTGGTAGGGGTTAGATTGAGCATAGAATTAGAAAAAGGTTACAACAAATGTGTGATATAAGTTATCAATTCAATGGTCATGCATTAAAAACTGGACTCTCGACCTCAGATATTTCTTATCTTAGTAATGAGACACTAACTCCTGGAATGTGCATAAGTTAAATTAACACTCTAGGTTCTATTGTACATTTATTGGTTCTCACGGAGACTAGATGGTGTCGTGTTTAACGTGATTCGCTTTTAACGCCATGTTAAATAGGTTTAATTTTGTACCTAAATCTGCAATAAAGTTTTATTTACACGTTTCCAACTTGTAAGATATCTTGAGAAGTTACACTCGCCTCTCATTACAAACCCAAAACTGTTCCCCTCTTTGCACAACGTGATCTCCAACGTCTTTGGGATGATGGCGGAATTGGTATCGGGAGCTGTAAAACAGATGAAACAGACTGAGGATCCGACAGAAATGTGACATTAAGCTTATATTAAGCCAGCTTTCTGCATGATAGAACTGGGCTAAATCCTTACCTCCGCAAAGAGAATTCGGGTCAGAGGAACAGCGATTTTGAGTGATAATAGGGTGCAGATGTTTCTGAATTACGGTGAATGAGCCCCTAAAGCAGAAACTGGAACAAACGTAACAAAATTCCTCCTGACCCCAATTCTTACATCATTACCATTTCTAATCATCTTTAGATGTGACAACCGGCTCAATGATTTGAGACAGTAAAGAAATCGTCAGACAACACCCTTTATTTATCTACTTAATAACACAGATTTTCTGTTGCTGCAATTTATTACTAAAATATCGCCGGAGCAGCTAAGGGATACTAATAGGAGGATTGTGGCGTTGGATATACCGCCGCCCCCTTGTTAAATAGGTAAAGCACGGCGATAACCAGGGATATATCGTCAGATGCTCCTCTGGAAATAGTTTATTGTTTTATGTTTAATAATTAGGCCCCAGTACGTAACCGTGGTGCTTTCAAAACCGAGACACACCATCTAAATTAACGTCTGCTGCATCGAAATGTTTGTACCACTTTGGGATAACTGTGGCTGCACAGTACTACGTAGCTGGCTGCAAATATCTAGAAGTAACTGCATTTAATTCCATCAATCATTCTGCGCTATGAATTGGCACGTACGATACCATTAGTCCATCCTAATGCGCCAGGGTTCAGGGGGATGCTTAAAAGACTGAATGAGGGACATAATGTCATTGATACTGTGGAGAGTGATCTTATTTACCCCGTGCCCCCCACCCCCACCCCACAGTGAGCGCTGATATGTTGGGGCAGCAGTCAGCAGCTTCTTACCTGTAAAGCTGCCAGTGGCTGCTGCTCCTCCATGTTGGTGATGGGCAGGGAGTGTGGCGCCGGTCTATGATGTCACAGCTCTGCGCCGCACTCCCAGAGGATGACAAGATGCTGGAGCCTCGGTGCCACACAAAGTAAGAAGCAGGGGTTGCTCCACCACCTGACTGACTGAATGTCACTTATTCAGTATTCTTATTTACCTCATGCACAGCTGCTGACTGCTGCTCCACCATGTTGGTTAAGGGCAGGGAGTCTGGCGCTGGACTATGATTTCATACTAAAAATGCCAATCAAAAAAAAATCTGGACAAATCCAACGGCTCAGAACTCTTGGGGGTATCTGACAGAAAAAAGGGTCTTTCCATGACACTTACTGACAGGGGGCAGCTCGTATTCCACCTCCAGCACCACCCTCTCCCCCACGTTCTTCAGCAGGCTGATGATCTCCTCGTGGCGCAGTTTGGTCAGGTTGATGCCGTTCACAGACTTTATATAATCCCCGATATTGAGCTGGTCGCTCCTGTAGAAAGCAGGATGTTAGCAGAACAAACGTACAAGACAGCGGCTGTTCAGTTACCCCCCCCGACGTCAGCGCAGGTTACCTGGCCGCCAGTCCTCCTGGCCTCAGGTTTGACACCCTGGGTTTGCCATCCTTGTCTGTGCCCCCTGAGATGGTCAGACCCAGCGTGCTGCCCTCCTTCTTGAGGAGCTCCACAATGGTCACACCCCGAAACTCCTCTGAGAAAACAAAACAACAAACACATTCAGGCGAAGAAACCTTTAAAACTATTTAAATCTTTGTTGACCGAAGGCGGCAACATTGGAGCATCACGGTGCATAAAAATAATGCAAACATATTTTCTCACCCCCCCTATGTGGTCCAATTAGTTCCGCTATGCCTAAAATCTGTCAGTCCGGATGCAGCAGACTGTACTCTGCATACGGACAGGTAAATTTATTACTTGGCGTCTGTTTGTGTCAGATATGTAATTTGATAACAAAAAATGCCTTCTGTTATATACGTTATCAATTATTTCCAATTGCATAAATTACCATGTCTAAATAAATTTTACACATTTGAAAAAAAACAAAAAAAAAAAACAAACAATTTCCATTCAAAAGGTAAACTGTACACCAAACTTTCTCCAGTAACATGTCAGGTTTTAAGGATTTCCCCATATGTGGGAAAATTGCTGCCCAAGTCAACAACGTTACTTCTTCTGTACATGAGTAATTAAATCCTGAAAAAACACGTATTTTTACAAACTGTGCTGTTCAGTATATTTTTATATGTAACCAAACTCTTTAAATCATACAAATTTTCATTAAGACTAAAAAAATAAATAAAAGAAAACCTAAAAAAACAACAACTTGTCAGTCTGGAATATAACAACGCAGAACCAGCCAATGATTTATTCCAAATAACTGAGCACTTAAAGGGGGCTCAGGCTAGTTAACCAGGCATATGTCAGGCACAGAAGGGGTTAATCTTGCTCTGATTTGATCCCTTATGGCTGACTGGCTGCTCAGTGGGAGCCCTTGTCCCATCCATCGCTCCCCGCCGATGCTGGAATTATCAGCCGCCCAGGTCGGCTTCTCACCCCACCTTGCACGAAAATCTTGATCTGACTACAGATGGCCCCTCGCAGGGATATTAATGCCGCCTCGCTGTGGTTTAATTTCTGACCTGACAAAAATTTAAATTGTATTTATAGGGGCCTGCTGTTCTGAGGTAACCCGTGTGGATTCAGGATTACTCACAGGAGCTGAGCGAACGAGACACCGCAGAGCGGCGAAGGAGCCTGCGACCGTGTATAGACCGCAGGACGGCTAATTTAATTCAGCCTTTCAGTGTATAGAGTAAGTTTTACCTCAGCGGTTATACAGTCCAAACTGTGGTGACAGGAAGAGAACTAGACCAGATCTATACCCAAATGTTTTTCAATATAGAGGGTAAATTTCCAGACATCATGTTTCAAAATAAGTGGTCCCTCTTTTACCATTAAATCCTCAGGGCCTACTCTCATTCAGGTGTACTGATATAGTAGAGGCAGACATCGTATATATCAAGCAAAGGGTAGCGAACTATTAGGATGAATACGAGGGTTCAGCTTACAAAATGGCCGCCCCCACTGTACACTTTCACTGCTGCCTCTTGCAGGGTCTGATTAAAACTTTATGGGGGTCTAAGCAAAATGCTGATTTAAACCCTCCTTTTAACCTGTCATAAAAAAATCCCACATACAAGGGTCACCAATTTTCCCTCAGGGCACACTGGGTTCTAGGCCGGAGCCTGGTTTGCCTAATGGATGATCCGGCTCGGTCTCTGGTCCGATTCGGGCAGTAGGCTGACAGGAGTTCTGGGGGGAAACCACATCATCATTTTGGATATTTACCAACCTGGAATGCTTTGACGTCTGGAAACCAAAGCCACATCGTTCCCCGTCGGGTCTTTGCTGCTTTTGGAATACGGTCCATCATCTAAAACAACAGAGACGGAGATTTGTAAGAAATTAAATAGGTTTAAAGCTTTGAAGACGTCATCTATAGATGCTGAGCGGCAAAACTATACAGAGGAACAACAGAACCGAGACTTGTCGTAGACCGCGGAAACGAATCCCAGTATCCGTTAAAGGCCATTCCTAACCTTGGCAAGTCAGACTTCCTGTGCCAGATACCAAATCTAATTGTTCTGGTCAGGGAAACCTCCCGTGTACAGCACCACATACAACCACATCTCCTTCATTCGGAATAAGATGTTACAAATATTTTCCCATCAGTGTCTATATTCTACAAAACTGCACAACGCAGCATTAAACTTTCTTCTTTAGCACCAATTCTAAAGTAACACATCCTAATGTTCATGGAAAACTATTATTTTTGTGACAATTTACCAGACTTACAGTACGCATTAAGAACATCCTCATTTATGTATTTCATGTCAAAAAAACAAATATATTTTTTCTTAAACATTTATTTTTAGTAATAATTATAGCATAAGAGCTGTAAATTATTTTTATGAAATCGTTTTTTTTTTGCATGCGTTCAGATTTGACTGTTTATTGCGCATCTGCATTGTGCGTATCCTGCGCCGTGTTTTGTCTGTATACGGCAAGTAACGTCAGTAGTCAGTAACAGGCAGACATGTGCACAAGCGAAGTGTATTTATTTTATTTTTTTAAATAAACAAAAGTTGCGTTCATGTTGCGGTCAAAGATAAATCAGGCCCACTGTCATATAGAATAATGTGATTATCATCATCATCATCATCAATTTATATAGCGCCACTAATTCCGCAGCGCTGTACAGAGAACTCACTCACATCAGTCCCTGCCCCATCTGAGCTTACAGTCTAAATTCCCTAACACACACACACAGACAGAAAGACTAGGGTCAATTTGATAGCAGCCAATTAACCTACCAGTATGTTTTTGGAGTGTGGGAGGAAACCGGAGCACCCGGAGGAAACCCACGCAAACACGGGGAGAACATACAAACTCCACACATATAAGGCCATGGTCAGGAATTGAACTCATGACCCCAGTGCTGTAAGACAGAAGTGCTAACCACTGAGTCACCATGCTAAGTGGTCCTTAGTTTCATGGTTCCTTTCAGTTATAAAATAAATCACACACATACTTACTTTTGTATTCTCAAGGTCAAACGAGCCGAGTGGGCATTTTGTGTGTATAGGTGCGCTACAAACGCACTTTAATTTGGTCACGGAGGGGGGTTTGCATAACATAATTAAATTAAACTAATACTTATAACGAAATTAGCTCTGTAACATGACAAACAGGAATACTGTACATCTGTTTAGCTATTACCAACCTCCACCATCTCTTATTCTTCCTTGTACTTTCAATGGCACTTTTATTTATTTTTTTAAAATGTAACAAAAATATTAAAACTAGTCTCCAACTGCTCCTCATCACGCTTTATGTTCTCCAAGGTAAGAAGCCCGAATGTGTTTGTAGTCTGCGAACCATAAACTTCTGACATAATTTATATGGTCTATAACTTTCTATTTGAAATTTGTTGTGCCATATATTATTTTTTATTATTTTTATCAGGCACCAGATAAGGAAGATTTCAAGGACGGCATTAGACCGAGGGAGCCGAATATCAACTGTAAAAAAATAGAAGAAAAAACTGACAAGGTCCAAAAAATCCATTTCATATCAACGGTTTCCAGAGATTGTGATCAGAAGCGCGATAGGGCTGTAAATACTGTTACAAAAAAAACCAACACACGAGAGAGCGTAAGTAAAAGATTAACCACAAACATTCTATTTTATCTTACAGACTTGTATATGCAATGTATAGCAATAAGAATAAAATAAACATTTTGATTGCATGACATGGAATTACCCTATAACTTCCAACTGTGCCGATTTAGGAGGGTCGGTCCCGATATTAGGAGGAGACTGTCCGCCATACCGATTGCAGCCTCGCCCCACTGCCCTTGCAACTTGACCTCCCCCTTCATTGAGGCCCCTGTACACTTCCTAAGGATCCAGGAGAAAGGCATGCTCTATTGGGGTTCCAGGAAAAAGGCGCCACAAGATTTTCGCAGCACCGTACAGAGTACAAACAGTACAGGACAATAAATTAATAATACCAAAATTCTAAATGCTCCAAGCATAGCTGGTACAGTGAAGATGGAGCAGAAGAATAGGTATAGAGACAGGAGGGAAGAGGGTCCTGCTCGTTAGAGCTTACATTCTAAGGGGGAGGGCACACAGACAGGAGGCACAATGGGGAGTCAGTGGAGTGGATCTAGCACAAGAGGAGTGAGTAACGGGACGGGGGAGAGAGAGGTGAGGAGTTCAAGCATGGAGAAGGTAAGGTGGATGGCTGGTAGGTTTTGAGGAAAAGATGAGTTTTAAGTGCCCGTTTGAAGGTGCTGAGATTAGGAGACAGTTAGGGCAGTACAGTGGCTCAGTGGTTAGCACTTCTGCCTTACAGCACTGAGGTCATGAGTTCAATTTCCGACCATGGCCTTATCTGTGAGGAGTTTGTATGCTCTCCCCGTGTTTGCGTGGGTTTCCTCCGGGTGCTCCGGTTCCCTCCCACAATCCAAAAACATACTGGTAGGTTAATTGGCTGCTAACAAATTGACCCTAGTGTGTGTGTGTGTTAGTGAATTTAGACTGTAAGCCCCAATGGGGCAGGGACTGATGTGAGCGAGTTCTCTGTACAGCGCTGCGGAATTAGTGGCGCTATATAAATAAATGATGATGATGATACATTCATGGACCTAGTCCCCGTTTTCTACAGTATGTCTCTGACCTATCTATCAGAACGTGGGATATGCTGCATCCCGCAGACGCCGTCTTGGCCGGTGAAACTAATCGTAAGATCAGGTGCATTTGCTAAACTGTGGGCTTGTAATGTCACAAAACAACTGCACTATTTTATGCTAGTAGAGTTATTCGTATTAAAAAAAAAAGTTAACTTTCCTCCTGTAACATGTTCTGTTTATACTGCACACACTCTATGTAGTCACTGAGTAAAAGCAATGCTTTTACTATGGAAACTTATGTGCCATCAGCATAATTAGTTCAGTATTAAACACATTCAGAGAGATCAAGACAGCAGAGACAGACTGGGACTCAGAAATGACCTAAGCATAGGGGTAACTTTACAAACTATTCCTTTGCCAGCAAGAGCGCTGTCCACAGGCAGATAATTCACACATCCATCACTGTAGGCGTGTTGTGCATCCATCACTGGATTGGACAGAAGCGGGAGCCAATCCAATCAAGGGACCGCATCATCTGCACAACTCTTCATAGCTGCTTGAACAGCTGGTTGGGTTCATTCCTACACACACCACAAGCCCATGTTGTACAGCAAAGTGGATTGGGAGTCTATGCGCATCCACTGGGCGGGCGGAGGAATTCCCTAAAAGCGCTGCTTGTAGGAAAGGTCGCTACCTCTTGGTCCACAACTGAACCCTTGCTTTAATGGATGTCGACATACCACCAAGAACGACTTCAGACAGATTAAGGGGACACGTAACTCCAGCCTATTAAATATACCTCTAAATAACAATTTTTGGAGCAATGAGATTTTACACAATTATAAACATAAACAAGTACTTGGTAAACCAAATCTCTATAGCTCTAAACGTTAAGTAAACGTTTACAAAGATGTCTGTACCCGCTTATGATAAAGGATCTGAATGAGGAAGCCCAGGGCAGCTCAGTGCTGGTATTACTGGCAGACTGGTATAACACATGTTGTTAGTGCAATGCCAAGCATGTGGCCACTACCGACACTAACCAATCACAAGTATCCTGTCCATCCTTAAATAACTTCAGCATGATGAATTATCAAAGCCCCGGCATCACGGCCAAGGATTCCTCACCCTACCCTTCCCTCTGATCTAAATGTATCCTCACAAACTGGCAATCAGAGGAAGGAACGGTCCCCCCCCCCCCCCCCTTTGGATGAAGTTTGAGGAAATTAACGCCTTGCCGGTCACGCAAACGGAGGCTCATTACATTACTCCGTGTCACCAGCTGCAAAGACGAATGTAGATTCTGCGTGTACTGAAATGTGTTTGTATGTTGTTACCCAGAAGCCTTTGCTGTCTATTCTGTGCACAAATGCCGGACTAGACAGGGAAGATTTAACCTAAGATTGTTTTATGCAATTCAGATTATCATCTGTTTATTAACATTACAGAGGTTTTCTATCTGCATAAAATTATTTTCTTTAAAAAATAAAAAGAAGATTGCATTCTACTTTAACTAAATGCTTCTTTCTAGCTATCTTGTGGTTTTTTTTCAGTCACATCTCTGCATGGGATACAACAGGGCTGCTTACATGAAGACACAGAAGGACAGACGGAAACCAGAAGGATAAACGTTGCACATTTTGCAGAAGATGCAGAAGCCAGTGAATTAAAATCTTCTAAAAGTAAGAAAAACACAGAGTTGACAGTTTAGACTATATAAAGATGGGAAAACAGCCTTTTATCTGGGTATTTTGCCCTCACATTCAGCTCTAGAGTTTGTGAGCAACATAAGTGTTATTATAATTGCTTTACATAGATGGGGTGCAGCCCCCTACCAAGAAATTGTAATTTATTACAAATATTAGACAGCACAGCTCCTTGCTCAAGACGGTAAAGGAGATATTAATATTCACCTACACGCTGCGCTCGGTAAGGACGCTCCTGAATCCTGCATACATCTGCACTAATCGCTGGGTTCATTTAAAGTTCTGTATGGTACTGAGCCACGTGAGGCGAGTAGAAGTGGTGGTTATGCCACTTGTAGAGCGCAGGTGATCTAAAGCGATACGTTTTGTTTTATTCAAGCCCAAGGTGCGCTGCTGCCAATCACCCACTAAGGGTCTTCAGACCCCCTGTGTGGAAGTTAGGGGGCCCTTGATAACCCCAACCCCCGCAGTCTTACAGCCCCATATAAGGGTGTTCAGGCTCACCTCTGCTGCAAGGCTTGGGTGGGCCCCTTTCTCCCAGTGGCTGGCCGACAGGTCCCTTCGGCGATACATAATGACGGTTATCGCCACCCCAAAAATTAAAAACACTTTATCATACATCCATGACACCTAACTCCTTGATACGTCCCTCTTTCCATGCAGTAACAACCACCACACACCAGCCAATCACATTGCTGGAGGCCTGATGAGCGGATGTAGTGTTCACTGCATTCTATATATTATAGACTGGGAAATTCCATTACCAGCATTGATCCCTATTGGTTGTAACCACGGTAACAATAGAAGCTTTATTTTTTAAATCAGCCCTGAACACAATGCGTGCCAGACTGGAGCCGGTGTTTGCCCACTGGTTATTGCCCGTGCTGGCTACCAATTCTTCATGCACTGACCAGCAACATCCCTGGGGTGAAGGCTCAGTAGCCACCACGCTGACCTGTTCTGTGAACTATTGTTACTTTCACTACAGTCTCTATTTCATCTGGATGAGTAGATTATAAAACTCAGGCCCAGTTCTTAGTTCCACTTAGTAGCATGCAATATAGGATGCCAAATTGTCCACCATATAATATAGCCCCATTAAACAGAATATGTCCAGCATGATACAGCCAGCCACCGTCTAGCATAAAATACAACCCCCCAACTAAGCATACAAGAGCCACCCAGTTGTCTAACATATATTTATAGTTCCCAAGTGTCCAGCAACAATGTATGCAGGACCATTTAATAAAAACGTTATCAAACTGCCTGTAATTGAAATGATGAGGCAATTACAGGCTGTCCTTGCCCACAGCAGGGTATTAATAAAAACAAAAATAACCAAGTATTGCCCCCAAGCAGTGTATGGGGTTACTACAGCCTGACCAGGCTGCTCACCACTGGAAGTGGCCCTGGTACAAAGCTATCGGAGTGTTTCTTTTCTTGTGTTCAAACATGATTGTTGCATGGCGCTGTGTACACTTAGGGCCTGAGTCACTAAGGAGAGCAAAGCAAGTTAAAAGGAGTAACTTTGCACCTTGGAAAAACCATGTTGCATTGAAGGAGGAGGTAAATTTAAAATGTGGGGGTAGATTTATAGTTGGGGTAGGCAGAGCCGTAACTTAGAATTCTAGCGCCCGGGGCGAGAAAGCAAAATGCCGCCCCCCTAGCTCTCAATTTTAACCAAATGAACATAAAATATTCCTAAATTGCGCCCCCTTCAGCGTTGCGCCCTGGGCGGTCGCCCCTGTCGCACAGCCCTAGTTACGGCCCTGGGGGTAGGGCATGTCCTAGGTCATCTTTAAATTTCAGTGTAAAATAAAGCTATCAAGTATTTGTGTGCTACATGAAAAAGCACCCAGTATTTAACTTATGTGCAAAATACTAAACTCATTTGCACCCCTTGGATCGTAGCATGGTTGTCCAGGAGCAAATGTACTGCTTTTTTTGTGTGCTAATGACTCCGGCCCTTAGAGTACAATGACTGTACCTTGCTGGCCACATGCTTTGTCTAATACCTTCAAACACAACCACGGGATTGCTGCAGTTATTGTCTAATTTTCCAAATTGCAAAAACCAGGCTATAGCTGATCATCAATTGCTTCATCCCACGGTTTTACAACAGGATAAAGAAAAATAACCCCCCAGTAGAAAACATTTTTACACCCTCCCGAATGCTAGAACACATTCTAACTAACAGACAGAATGATTACGCTCAAAGTTTATTTCATGCAGTTTGCTAAATTTAGGATATGATATATTCTTCCATGAATTTATGCAAATCTTAATACTCTGCAGGTATTGGGATAATCCTGCGCTATGAGCAGAATTTCAAGAGCCGATAAACCAATGTGGGACTAAGTATGTATGGGGGCGATTAACAGAGGTGCAAAATGCAAATGAGCGGTAACCCGTAGCAACCAGTGATTAGCTTTATGCCACTTCTTGCACATAGGTCATTAGAACCCCCCCCCCATTTATCACACAGAGGTCAATAGAACGCCCCCTCTCCTGTATTGCACAGAAGTCATTAGAAACAAGGTGGCCTCTTACAGTAAATTCCCAATCCAACATGGTCTCTGTTGTCCATATTTGATTTACGATATGGATGCAGAACAAAATACTAAAATATACACCTGTTCCCTTGTTCCCCAATAGTCTACTTGGCACCTGGTTCGGCAACCAGGACCTTGGCGTCACCGGCAGCCTCTGTAACATTATTGTTCTTATGAAAGCATCGTACATGCCCTCCAACTGGAGTGTGGCTAAAGGATTAGAGACATGGCCAGCGAGATTCGGAGCAAGGTTGGTGCGGATCATTCCATGGTGAACAGAGAGCGTAGTCCATCATCAATCCCTCACTTAGCGGCCACAAGAGGTTAGACTAGCATCAAACCCACAACAGTCCCTGTTTTTCAGAGGATAGCCCAGACTTTATACAGACAAAAGAAGGCCGACCTACCTGATCTGGTTTAAAAAGACAGCTAATAAGTAGCATGGCCAACAAGGTTGGGAGTGCGGCTATCCTGAGGGTAAGTGTGGCTCGGACAGACTAGACGATGGTATTTTGTAGCTTGACTTGTTGGAAGGATCAGTATGTATTTTATTAGTCTAATCTGAGAGACGAGAGAGTGGTGAGAACGGCTTATGAAAATAATTGCATGGAGATTAACACCTTACTCGCCCAGCTAAAGTAAAGCATGTAGAAACCAACTTCTAAAATAGCTGCCACCCTGTTCTTTCACCACTCAAGAGCGGTCACTTCCAACAACCCAGAGACTTAACTCTGCAACTTGAGACTCTAATAAATCCTCATTAATAAGAGGGACGAACGGAGTGAGGAAGATTCCGAGTTGACCAGACTCGGACTAGAAGTACAGCCCCATCTCCAACAACGTGAGGTGCCCTGCTCCATCTGAGGTTCTCCAGCTAGAACAGAAGGTTAAATGCTGCCATTAGATGGCAGAGGTGGCTAGTCAGCAGTGGTCATGTAAACTCATTGTGGCCATTTTGCCGAGCTGCAAGAGTGCCGCTACAGAACCTTTGCATGTCGTTATGTTTTGAGCGTTTTACAGAATGGGTATCTATAACTGGAGCTGGGAAAGTGGCGGTCAAGTAACTCTGGTCCATGGCGGGGATTGAATTCTGGGTGGAACTTCACGCGGAACATTTCAGTTCAAAATAAGCCTAATAAACTTAAAAACTATGCAGCCAAATACGAAATGAGGTGAATAGTCAATACAACAGTTTCTTTCACACATGTTTCGTTCATCTGTAGCGGTGATATAACGGCGTGGTCTCTTCCACGTCTCATCACTCATGTAGTGAAAGGGAAATCAGGCTAAGGACTCGGTCTATGCCCCGTATTACGGATAATCCACAAGACGCCCACTATAACAATGTTTGCGTAGCAACGCGAGCATTTGGCATCAATCAGCACTGAACTAATTGCCCATTAAGCCTTAACCCTCGGCTGTTTTAATGGTTTGCTTTGCTAAAAGGTTAAAATGTCATTTCCACCGTTCATCCTCCGACATTAAAATTGCGCTGCCTGCCGACCTGGGTCAGGGCGAATCCAGTGACAGCGCTAGTGCGACAATGCAGCAACCAGCAGAAGAGAAGCTTCACTAGAAATATGAGCACGTTAATGGCTGAACATGAACATCTGGACAACAAGGTCCAGAAAACTCTACAGGAAGCAAACTCGGCAGTTCTTAAAATGATACTTTTGCTACAACCTGCACACAGTGTAGGAGAGAACGGATGAAGCTCACAAAATTATCAAAAGAAGAGATCCTAGAAAAGTGCTGGACAACAGGTGGCATGGGGGTCCCATGCGGCCCTAAAATGACAAGGATTTTATGCAGCTCTAGACAACAATCACTCTTGGTGAGCCCAGGCCATTCAGTCACGCGGCCTACGCAGAGGGCCGAGAGCCCAGGCCATTCAGTCACGCGGCCTACGCAGAGGGCCGAGAGCCCAGGCCATTCAGTCACGCGGCCTACGCAGAGGGCCGAGAGCCCAGGCCATTCAGTCACGCGGCCTACGCAGAGGGCCGAGAGCCCAGGCCATTCAGTCACGCGGCCTACGCAGAGGGCCGAGAGCCCAGGCCATTCAGTCACGCGGCCTACGCAGAGGGCCGAGAGCCCAGGCCATTCAGTCACGCGGCCTACGCCTATGATCACACTACGCATACTGAGAATGAATCAATATGCCTGAGAACGCAGCCTGTATGTATAACTATTGTCAGAGGGGCGAGAGGGGGGGGGGGGGGGGTCGTCTGGTTGCTACTGACATCTTTTTTCTTCCCAACAGAGGACAGTTTAACTTTTTTTACCTTCAGTAAATTTACCGACTGTTGGCGACCCCATAATAACTTATTTAGGGCATAGTGTATCTGAATACAATGATGGACCCATGCACAAACCCTGCATGCAGCTTACTATTAGAATTAATTAACTATTAAGATTTAATCTCCAAGTAGGAAATGAATAGAGAAATCAGGCAAATAATACAAAACATATTCAATAAGTTTCCATGAGGCTGTAATGAAAAGGACACAGCAAGAGGGGAGGTCTGGAATGCAGTCGGAGGGGTGGGGGGCTTCTGGTAAGGGATACTGTAAACACACACTGAGGATATGTGCAGAGTTTAGGTTAGGGTGGGTAAGATCATGCCCAGAACACATTTACACTGGCCAGGAATGCTCATACATTAAATGGCTCAACAATGTGATATTCTCTCTGTAGTTATATAGACGTCCTCTGCTAGTGGGAGGATCGCTGTGTGTTATACACTCCTCCATCCCCAACACTGCCATGTTTACACAAGAAATTCTCTATTTTTCTGCTATTTCCAGCTCTTTCTATAGTGAATAAGAATATACGTCAACATTTTGTTTTTGGAGGGGGAAGGGGGGGGGGATAAGAAAGTAAAAAATTGACAATGTGAACTTGGAAAAAAATCTTAAGGATTAGCCAGGCATTGTGGATAACATCCAACTTCACCGGTTAGTAATATAGTTCCTGGTGCAGGACACCCACCTTAACAATGTCAACAAAGTATATTGTAGTTAGCCACTAAAAAAAATAGGGAATTTTGCACTGATCATGTTAAAAAAAAAAAAAAAAGGATTTTACATATAGGTTAGATCATAAACAGTGTCAACCTGTGCTCCTATGTTCTGTACAATCCACTACATACATATCACTACATGCACACACACACATATATACATACACACACATATATACAGCACATTTTAGGTAGACATACCTCCCCCACCCTCAAACATGACGTGCCCACTGGCTGTGTCCGTAATACATCTCTTCCATTTTAAAAACAATGAGACACCAACATAAAAATATAATGGGTGTTTTCCCAAATAACTATTTATAGTAAGTTAATAACTGTAGCCTGCAAAAATCTCTGACTCAGCGCAAACATACGTAATATACAATTTAGATAATGTGTTCCTTTAATTTATATGCTCTATACAAAAAAAAAAAATCTATTGCATACAGAACAAGAATTGGTCCAGAAGAATTGAGCATAACTGCAAAATAAGTACAAGTTGCAAGAATGACAGCCAGCGTACAGACCTGCCCATATATCCAGAATTGGTAGAGAGGTACAGTATATTTATCATATGGAACAGAAGTGGTACTGTGCAACTGGCCGCAAAGAGAGTAAGAGAGACACAGACTTTTGCACTTAGCACACAGAACAAGGGAAGTGGTACTGTGTAATGGACCATGCATACGTAACAAACGCAGATACTAAGAATTACATCTAGCATACTGAACAAGGGAAGTGTCACTGTGCAACTGATCATAGAGCAGAACAGATACTAAGAATATAGACATTAAATAGTTTTAACTTCTCTGTCGCATCATAATGTGACTCCAACATCTTCATGAATTGCTTCTGAAGTGTAAGCGATGCAGCATTGTATCTCACAGTCACTCTCCCAAAATACCAGCTGTAAAAGGAATATTAAACCTCTCCAGAACATTATAGGACTTTTAAAACTGGCCACACAATACAATATCTAGAAAAATGTAATTTTAAATAATTGCACTGTATATCAGATCATCATAAATGTTACTGTGTGTCAAGATCTGCAGCAACATGTCTAAACTTTATTACACAGCTTTCTATAAAATTATTATAATGTCACAATATAATAACATAAGAACTACTGCAGTCCCCCATAAAATAGTACAACAGCAAATGAGATCTAATCGGACAATGTGGAATGATTCTCTTACAGAACCTTTATTTTGTTTTAAAGTGATAATTTGTAGATTAATAAGAAATTAATGGTTCTAGAGATCTGCAGGACATTCTCCTGTTCTAATGACCCATTGCTACACACCAACACTGAGAATCTCATATGTCTATGTTCTATGCATAACACCAGTGCAAGTTTTAAGGAAACTCTGTTCTGCCAATAATTTCACACGCAGACCAACTGCTCGTCTGCTGCAAAATGAGATCAGAATTACTTGCAAAGCCAGCGGCTAATATCACAAACAAAACCAGGTATAACTGCAGAATAAAGAGCTCATTACACATTAACACTGAAAAGCTTTAGGATTCGGAGACAGATGCAAGTAGACATCAGCTACTTTATTAACAGTTAAACTACTGTGGTACTACAATCACCAGCATGCCCTGAGAGCCAAATGCTGCATGCAAGCCATTGCTTAAAAAAAATGTAAAACCGTTTAAGCAGAGCTAGGCAACCTGTAACCCTCCAGCTGTTGTAGAACTACAGGTCCCAGCATGTGATGTCAGACAGAGTTATAGACTTTGTGTTATAGGAAAACGCATATATATCTGTACAAGTATTCTATGCAGAGATTAAACACCGTCCCTGATGTATAAGAGAAAGAGAGGGTGCACTCACCAAAGTCGGAGTGCAGATCCTTCCTGAGACCACAGAGCATGTCTACCGAAGAGCTGCACAGACACACTGACAGGCTCTGCCTCCTGCTCTGCACTCTCACACACACTGACAGGCTCTGCCTCCTGCTCTGCACTCTCACACACACACACTGACAGGCTCTGCCTCCTGCTCTGCACTCTCACACACACTGACAGGCTCTGCCTCCTGCTCTGCACTCACACACACTGACAGGCTCTGCCTCCTGCTCTGCACTCACACACACTGACAGGCTCTGCCTCCTGCTCTGCACTCACACACACTGACAGGCTCTGCCTCCTGCTCTGCACTCACACACACTGACAGGCTCTGCCTCCTGCTCTGCACTCACACACACACTGACAGGCTCTGCCTCTTGCTCTGCACTCATACACACTGAGAGGCTCTGCCTCCTGCTCTGCACTCACACACACACTGATAGGCTCTGCCTCCTGCTCTGCACTCACACACACACTGATAGGCTCTGCCTCCTGCTCTGCACTCACACACACACTGATAGGCTCTGCCTCCTGCTCTGCACTCACACACACACTGATAGGCTCTGCCTCCTGCTCTGCACTCACACACACACTGATAGGCTCTGCCTCCTGCTCTGCACTCACACACACACTGAGAGGCTCTGCACTCACAGACACTGACAGGCTCTGCCTCCTGCTCTGCACTCACACACACACTGATAGGCTCTGCCTCCTGCTCTGCACTCACACACACACTGAGAGGCTCTGCCTCCTGCTCTGCACTCACACACACACTGAGAGGCTCTGCACTCACAGACACTGACAGGCTCTGTCTCCTGCTCTGAAATCACACACACTGACAGGCTCTGCACTCATACACACTGACAGGCTCTGCCTCCTGCTCTGCACTCATTGGCTCGTCCACAGAACACACACAGACTGATCCCTGCACTGATTGGATGCTACAAAGTAACTGAAGTGTTTTAGACCATGAATAAAAACATCAGGGTCTCTTATATGCCCTAAATACCCTGGTCCATGGGGACTGGCAGGAGCTGGAGCACACAGGGGTGGATGATACATTGCAGCAATCAGTGAAAGCTGTATAAAGAAGTGATACAATGTTAGATCAGACTCTGCACAGATTTGGGGGTCCTGTGTCAATGCAGAAGGAGGATTATAGTGTTTCTATAGGGACAGTGGGGTCTGTGTGTGTGTGTGTCACACAGGATTGCAGCAGCTGTTGTGTTACATACATGTTTGGATAGATGAGAGCTGGTAACAGTTGTCTGATGTAACTGAACTCTGAGGAAGGAGAGAGACTCTTATCCAATATTATCTCCTCCATTAGTCTGTGCTGTATTTATGAACTCTACACAAACACCAAAATAGGTTTTACTGACAATTTTGTAAACTTTATGACATATTTAATACACAACAAATGTTTACAAAATAAATGTTCTATGTAGTTTAGCAGCGGTAGGAAGTTACATTCAGAGTCGTATCATCTAGGCTGGATAACTCATTCATGGGAGAGGGTCCCAAACCAGTATCCTGCCTATGGCCCCATGGGGTCTGGTTATATTTATTGATGGGAAATACTTTGTAAACTAAACGCATAGCTGCCACTGCTTCTGCATTGCCACCGGCGCCCTCCACCTGGGGTGCCCTCCACCTGCAGGGCCACAGGCCCTCTCCACCTGGGGCGCCCTCCACCTGCAGGGCCACCGGCCCTCTCCACCTGGGGCGCCCTCCACCTGCAGGGCCACCGGCCCTCTCCACCTGCAGGGCCACCGGCCCTCTCCACCTGCAGGGCGCCCTCCACCTGCAGGGCCACAGGTCCTCTCCACCTGGGGCGCCCTCCACCTGCAGGGCCACAGGCCCTCTCCACCTGGGGCGCCCTCCACCTGCAGGGCCACCGGCCCTCTCCACCTGCAGGGCCACCGGCCCTCTCCACCTGCAGGGCGCCCTCCACCTGCAGGGCCACAGGTCCTCTCCACCTGGGGCGCCCTCCACCTGCAGGGCCACAGGCCCTCTCCACCTGGAGGGCCCTCCACCTGCAGTGCCACAGGCGCTCCACCTGGGGCGCCCTCCACCTGCAGGGCCACAGGACCTCTCCACCTGGGGCGCCCTCCACCTGCTCCACCTCCACAGCTACAGGTCAGGTGTAAGTGCTCATTGATAGTGATGATGATCACATATGCATGCTAGAACATGTGTTTGTTCTGTTCGCCTTAATGAATCGGGCCCTTAATGTTCAACTGTTTGATTAAGATCTTTGTTTGCGTCCCTTGAAATAAAAGTACGATTGCAAAAAATAATGCTGATTGAGGAGTTGTTTGAGTGTGTTACCTAGCGTTGTCCATCTTTGTGGCCCCAGCTTGGCCAGTTAGGAAAGTTATGATGGCTTAAAGGAGGCAGCACTAGGGGAAATAAGATACCCCAGGTAGAGAGCAGAGGATGTGCCGATCATTCTCCCAGATCACATCATAATTTGTCCTGAGAACTTTCTTTACGCCGTTGTGGACAAATATGACCTTCTATATTTAAGAAAGTATATAAATTACTTAGACCTGACTTGTGGCCTCCAACTGAGTGTATAAAGAGATTATAAAGCACAGGCGGTCTGCTGCTTTTCCAGCTGTTGTGGAACTACAAGTACCAGCTGAGACTTAGTTCCACAACATTTAGAGAGCAACAGGTTGCTTAAACATGCCAAGGACTGCTGACACTTGTGGTTCTACAAACATCTAAGCCTGCTATAAACTACTTTGGTTTCACACAAATATTAACGTGTTTACTCGATTACAAACACTTCAATATTTTTGAAAATATAAAGTAAAATGCATCAGACTATTGACAGTAACGTCCAAAAAATAAAGGAGAAAGAAAGAATAGAAGGTATTTTATGCTTTCTTTAGGCTCGTCCAATTCTGTATACAATATTCTATACCCTCATTTTCCTGCCCTTCCGCCTGTTCTCATGGTTACAAGTAAAATTGGGCATAATTTCATTAACGCTACAATAAACATAATTGCCTTTATACAATATATGCAATGTAGTTTTACGTATTTCTGTCCTACTGAAATAGCACACATTACAAAACTAGTCAATTGTCCTGTCTGAGAAGAATAAACAAGTACTATAAAAAGGATATTTATTTTTTCTTTAGAAAGCACAGCAAAAACACTTTATAAAAAAAAAAGGTATAAGAGAAAATCAAACATTTATACTATCTAAAGATTGTTTAATAAAACAAATTGCAGTTGTTCCATCCAATGCATTTATAAAGCAACAATCCCACATTAATTTTCTTTTTCTTTAAGTACCTTCCAAGCAGGAATCTAATAGACAATTTACTTAGCTGTCCTTCTACAAATCATTATCTCCTTTTCAAAATCCCTCTGTAGGTTACAAAAATATGTCTACCAGAAACATACATAGGCTCACAGCACATCATATGCGATAGCAGAGGGAAGATATCACAGTGCAGAGCTCAGAGGGGCGTCACTACATCATGCGACTGTGGTTGCCATGGTAGTCACACGGCACAGAGCAGAATTATAAAACATTAATAGCAGCCTGAAGAAACAAACCAAGGGCAAATGAAATACCAACGTTGTTCTTATAGCCTCCTGCAGTGATTTTTGTTACAAACACACATCTCATTGTTTTATAGGATTGCTGCTTCTAGATCATTTCTCCACCTTTATATATTATAGCAACCCAACGCGAAGGGCGAGACGAGGTTACTCAGATGCCTTACAGATGTTTGTGTTGCAACTGAGGCCTAAAACTGTAAACTGGTGAAGGGCCCATCTTGGCCAGGGGCCTATTCGCATCGAGTGAATGTACACCATTACTACTAGAGCTACAATGTTCCATTGTGAAGTCTAAACACAGAGTGCAGAGACAAATCTCAAAGTATTTGGGTAAGAGACACTGCGCTATTGTTGGTACATTTGTACTGTGTCGGGCCTATAAGAAACCTGCGCCTGGTCACATATTATTACATTACTGTTACATATTATTAGTATATATTGCATTGTATGTTAGTACCCCGTACTGTGGGCCTAGTCACATATATGCAGTCACTAATTGCGTCTAGCTTAGTAATCCTGCGGTGTTATTGTGCAATATTGTACATTATAATTATACCTCATTAACCCTCTTACCGTTTACCTACCTTCTCTGCCCTACTAAGATGAATAAATGCCCAATACAGCACTTGTATTTTTACACGGTTTTCCTGGATCCATCTCCTCGAGAGACCATACAAAGCGGACGCGAGAAGACGCCCCGTAGACACAGCGGCAGTTTCCGTATCACACCTCTGGGGATTATCAGGCCACACCAATATGAAGGATGTGATAATGATCCTGGTGGGATATTACTACCTGAACTTGTACAGCTTTGCCCTATTTACCATGATATACTGTTAAGTTTTGGGGGTAAATTTTTCAAGCTGCGGGTTTGAAAGAGTGGAGCTGTTGCCTATAGCAATCAGATTATAGTTAACATGTATTTAGTACATTCTACACAATGACAGCTATAATCTGATCGGTTGCTATAGGCAACATCTCCACTTTTTCAAACCCGCAGTTTGCTAATTTTAGCACTTGAAGTTCCATAACACCAACTTTACAAACTGCTCATCCCTTAGTTTGCAGGTGAAATAGAGGATACCAGACATTGTAGCTGCACGAACGCTTTCCCCATTTCCCAAGTGAAAGTTAATTAACACAATAGGTGTTAAGCTGGGTACATATCTCTGCAATTAGCATGCACATCACACGGTAAACAACAGTTTGGTCAGATATCGCATTAGTATGGATGCTCCCACGATCATGTTTCATCGTACCAAAACACATGGCATCTGTTGATTTAGTTTTCTAAACATAACATCAACGATGGAACGATGTCGGGCAAATGTGGCAGTGTGTACGCACTCACAGCCAGCTGCGTAGGCAGATATCTGTACAGTGTACAGAGTCACGATCTTTTCAACAGATGGTTATGAGAGATGAAGATCACAGTCACACCCATATCTGATAGCAACAGCCAGAGTTCACTTGGAGAATTATATAATATTACTTTCCTTTATTTGCATAGAACACATTACTCTGAATGCAGACGGTAACACGGATTTCTGCTGCTTACACCCTTACATACAGAAAACAAAACCAATACGGGATCCATTATGCAGCAGTGCTATGAAAAGACCTTGCACGGCAAAGCATCCGGCCACCTACGCATCTATGGCCAGATTGGAATCGCCAACCGGCATGATTGACATGCCTAGCTGGCTTGTGACTAAATAGCTTCGTCTATCTGCCTTCCTGGTTGCTCCTAACAGATAAAGGACATGGAGAAAAGAGGTATTATTAAATGCAGGGAGAGCAAAACTCCACAAAGGTAGGGGAAATTACTCTGCTCTGATAATTAATTCCATTGTGGCCACAGAGCTACAACACGTCTGTTATCCAACATAAATTGGGAGTTAATATAAGTTTTTTGACCAAATTTGGTTTTAAAACATATCTAGCTAATGAAATTACAATCCTGTCCTTCTAAACATGCGATTTGCTGAAACATGTTTTATTCAACAAGAACAAACATACATGATGAACCAGTGTCTGAGAGGCTTTGTTCAAAATTGATTGCCAACGAAACACACCACCGCTTCTCAAACTTTGTCCACTGGGTGGCACTGTTGTATTGCTGTCTATGGATAAGAAGCTGCTATAGCCACCTAGACGTTGGTTGAGGATTTCTTGTAAGGATATTTAGAATGAGGACACGGAGAGCACAAGTCAAGCTGCTGCCAGTCACTCTGAATGACAACCCTTTGCCTGGGGTGGAAGTGCTCACAACCTCAAGTTACCTACTTGTGCATTAGAAGAGTCAATTAATCAGTGCAGCATTGATTCATTCGCCTGCTGTTCTCTGCAGTCTCTTTCTCTGGGACTCAGTAATTTGCTGGAAATTAGGTTTTAGATTAGAGGCTGGAAATATTTCTACCATTCAATGAATGAAGTCACCTATTGGTTTGGTGCAGATTTGGGAACAGAAAAGTGGTGGCTTACAAGGCATTAAACCACCAAGCACTGATATGACTCCCAGTATTAGAGTACCAATGTTGTTAAATGATTATTCAGTGCATTATCTTTCCATGTCCAACAGTGTCTTATTAGCTCTTGTAATCGTAACACCGGCGGCAGCCAGGTTCCCTCACTATGCAAAGAGCGACTCAGACAATTAACGTTCATACATCAGGGTGTTTAAAAGTCAGTGACATTTCAAGCAGGCTTGTACTCTAGACGTAAAATCGATGCCGGAAAAGTCACATTTTAAAAGGATGTAGTTTGACATTGCCCAGCATGCACAGCGAACGCGGGGACAGAGAGAAACAGAGAGGAGAATAACAGTTCATTAACCATTACCAGTGTTATATAAGAATATAAAATGTGCTTCTTGTATATGGCACAGTGGCAAGTATTGCATCACAGCACTGGGGTCATGAGTTTGATTCCGACCAGGAACCTATCTGTGTGGAGTTTGTATGTTCTCCCTGTGTTTGTGTGGGTTTAATCAGGGTGCTCAAATAGTCCAAATACATACTTTGTGAGGATTTTTTTTTATTAGATAAGTTGATGGGAGATAGAAGTATACAGAAGTCTAAAAGTTAAATGGAGAAATAATTCATGCAAGCTGAATAATCAGATAACTATGGAATCAATCTATGACACAGAAAACGGAATTAGTGGGTCATCTATTCTATCCCAATTTTATTTGGCATTTTATTAGAATAAAAAAGTGTATTGTGATTGGATTATACACAATGGTTAGAGAATCCACTGCTCTATAAAAAGCTCAGCTATCTGAAAACTGCTCACTTTGTTAATTAGTACAGTAAAGAGTGACCAGTGCATTGTCCTCTCTGAATTCCACTATTTAACACTAATGAGTGACTGAGTTACAAGTGGGCGGGGCCAACTGCTGGAGTGCACAGGAGCCGAAACTGATCAGGGAGAAGTTATTGCCCTTGGAGTTATGGGGGAATTATTTAGAGGAAAAATATGGGTTAGAAACCATGATTTTACCATCCCAAAAGGGGCTTATTTATCCTTATTTGCCTCGACAAGGTGAAAAATGTCATTCTATGATCGCCATTTACTGCGACCCCCCATAAATTATATATATATATTTAAAAATACATCTATCACCAGAGTAACTGGTAAGACAATCACATGTAATGGAAATTACAGTTGAGATTTTATTTATTGCTGCAAAAGGAAACGTCTATTTCCGCAGCTTGATAAACAGTATATTGTGCCACCTTGCCGAATTTCGTTAAGTTCTCCTAGACTCCCGCAAGAGAAGGCCATCCATCTGGACCCTGGCCGACCGTGGCGGGTTTGTAATGATGTGATTTACTGTGAATCACGTCATTGACCCCGCGCCCCCCCCCCCCCCCCCCCCCGGCTTGATGATGGCTGGTGCTTCTCTATCTTACATCACCCTATAATTCAAGATCTCGTTTGATCGCCAGATTGATTCATAAGTAACAGAATAGCTCTGTACAGATTGAATAAATATATATATATATATAACTACATCTATCTGATCTATATTTCTATATCTCATCTACATTTATATATCTATAACTCATCTACATCATTCTAAATATGTACTTTTATGTGGCACGTTCTTAGAATACAATTAACAATTCAGTCAATGTTTTCCATTTACCATTGATTCATTACTGATACGTTACATTTTTAAACCAAAATAAATATTTTTTTAAAATATACCCCTAAAATGACATAGAACCGATCGGTACAATTTCAATTAGTAAATGCATCCATTTTAAAGTATTTTATTTGTGACGACAAGATGCCGCTCATTAGGAGATACGCATGAGATAATGTTGCGATTGTGGTGTAGACATCAATACAATCCATTAGATTTTTAAATACAGAGCAAAAGTGCTATTTAAGACTGAATAATGCAAACTCTAGAGCTGGTAGTACCCTTTGTCACCAGCAGGGGGAGAACTACAGTTTCTAAGATTTGATTTGGGATAAGCAATATTTCTACATTATTATATATTTTTTATTTATTTATAAGGCGCCACAGATTCCGTAGAGCTGGATACAGAAGCAAGTCACAAATAGATGAGGTAATACACATAAGTAGCACAGATGAGTGTGAGTAAGGCTATGGGGACTCACACTGAGTGCAGCAAAAGACGTGACAGGACGTACTATGGAATCAGGCAGTGGACAGACGTGGGACAAAAGGCAGAGAGGACACTGCCCGCAAGAGCTTACATTCTAGAGGATTGAAAATACAAACAAATATGCGCACACAGGTCTGGGGCAAAAGACACCTGAAAATATATCAATTCATGTGGTTAAGATTGGTTCACGTGCTTTCCCATAAAATAACTGCTATTCAGAGAGAAAAATTAATTAATAAAAACAAATCTCTGAAAAGCTTGTGAATCATAAAACAATTAAAAAAATTAATTCTTGGGAGCGGAGATAAACAAGGTTTGCATGGAAACTTAATGGTGGATAACAGTTTAATAAAACACCATTAAAGTCCTATTTGTTTTGTCAGGATCTATGCTTTACTCGGTTTTAAAGCATTTAGCTCAGATCTCAAATGTGTGCGATATTCATCAAAAATTGTGATCAGCAACGGATGTAGATCAGTATATGGCGAGAATATATTGTTTCACTTGTATGACTATCATCATCATCAGCTATTTATACAGCGCCACTAAATCCGCAGCGCTGTACAGAGAACTCACTCGCATCAGTCCCTGCCCCATTGGAGCTTACAGTCTAAATCACCTAATAAACACTGACAGACAGACAGACGGAGAGAGAGAGACTAAGGTCAATTTGATAGCAGTCAATTACCCTACCAGTATGTTTTTGGAGTGTGGGAGGAAACCAGAGCACCCGGAGGAAACCCACGCAAACATGGGGAGAACATACAAACTCCACACAGATAAGGCCATGGTCGGGAATTGAACTCATGACCCCAGTGCTGTGATGTAGAAGTGCTAACCACTGAGCCACCGTACTGCCCCAACTAGACATAATACATACATATTCCTAAAATGTAAACAAATGAAATCTTCAGAAGGTTTTAGATTAGTACTACCCCATGCAGCAACAATATCCCAGACACCCATAATTAGAGAATATTTAATTTATGCATACTGGGTGCAAATTACAATTTTAGCTTTTAAACTCCCCTACCACACTCATCATTATCATCATCAGCTATTTATATAGCACCACTAATTCCGCAAAGCTGTACAGGGAACTCACTCACATCAGTCCCTGCCCCATTGGAGCTTACAGTCTAAATTCTCTAACACACACACACACAGACAGACCGAGAGACTAGGGTCAATTTGATAGCAGCCAATTAACCTACTAGTATGTTTTTGGCATGTGGGAGGAAACCCACGCAAGCACGGGGATACAAACTCCATACAGATCAGGCCATGACCCTAGTACTGTGAGGCAGAAGTGCTAACCACTGAGCCACATGCTGTCCCATACTCACAATGGCACAGTGACACAGGTATTCTGTACAAAGTAATGTTGGTGTTTTATTACAACATATCGTGCCAGGCAGACATGGGTCTAGTAGTCCTTGTGTGGTCCCAAAAACAAAAGGCATAACTCCCAACACTGAGATATTCTGGGGCAAATAAGACCCCTCTCCACTTTTGGTCATGCCCATTTTCACATAAACTCTGCCCCCTTTCAAAGTCCGAAAACATCGGGACAATTAGGTGTGCCAAGGGTGTGGGGGGAGCGAGTAGATGGGCCATCTGAAATACTGGCTTCTGATTGGTTCACAACTCCCCTTTAATGCTATTTAAAGCTGGTGGACAAGATTGGTTCGTCGCTAAAAAGGCACCCCTTGAAATGTTTATGCTGATACCTGGGGCACAGCACCCCAGCAGAACGCAGGCCGTCTACGCAGCCTTTGAAGAATTTTTATATCAAGAGTTTCCCATTTTTTTCTTCCAGCAGATTTCACGCAGCTTTCTGCAAAGCAGAGAAAACAATATATTCTATTTGTTTTCCCCCTAGAGAACGGAAGGCCGCATACTGAGAGAAATAACTTGGTCCCCAGGAGACTGAGTTTCTTTTGTGTAAGGAAATTATGAGAGGTTGCTGTAAAGAGGAAAATTGACTCTGAGCGACGAGGGAACTCTTGGAGCCTGAGAAGCCGTCTATTATCTCAAGAGCAAAGCGTTGCAAGGAACAGATCTCCGCACATGTTAGTCTTGGGACTAAACTGGAAGACACAAGATTGCGTATATAAAAACTCCATTTCAGGCGTTTTATCTATACGGACAACACACTTCAGTATCTCTAGAGGTGGCCACGATGTCGTCACTCCGAATGGACAGCAAAGAAAACTCTGTAATAATGGAAATCTTCAGTTCTGTTTGGAAATTGAATAAAAAACTGTGATCTATAGATATGAATAGAGGTAAGAAGTCTGGAGTCGCAGTTAAGAGGTGCACCCTGCAGGGACAAGAGGAACCTCACGTCGACAAGGGCTTTGGGTCTGAAAGACTTTTGGGGTGGCGATTCATACACGACGACATACCACACTTGGAATGCGTCACTAGGAATGTATGACCAGGTGTTACATGCTTTTTGGATAACTTTAGAGCAATGCCATCTTTCAGATGACCATACACATTAAGGTTCAGTCTTCAATTCGGTCTTTCGGTTCGAGCTGAACAGTTAGGTCTTCATCCAATTTTGGCCATTCACGGGTGTCCAACTGGGACAGCTCAAACCATTTCACAGTTCAGCCAAATTTACGGATGCCAATATCAGAGCACAGGTAGCAATATAGCTTCCAATCATAGGTAACAATACCTCCCAATCTGGCTGGGTTGTAATTCAAATGGCCGAATAATATCATAAATCACATTAGAAGTGAAACAGATCCTGATCTCTCCAAATAAGGTGAACATATTTGGGACTACTTGCCAATGCTATGTTTTATTGATGTTTAATGATTTGGAGCGAATGGTACGGTCAGTAATTCCTGACTATTGGTAGCTACATCCGAGTCTGCTCGGTTTAAAGAGCTGCATCTTGATGCAATTATTTTAGGGTCTTTCTATACATACGGTGGCTCAGTGGTTAGCACTTCTGCCTTACAGCACTGGGGTCATGAGTTCAATTCCCGACCATGGCCTTATCTGTGAGGAGTTTGTATGTTCTCCCTGTGTTTGCGTGGGTTTCCTCCGGGTGCTCCAGTTTCCTCTCACACACCAAAAACATACTAGTAGGTTAATTGGCTTCTATCAATCAATTGACCCTAGTCTGTGTGTGTCTCTCTCTCTGTCTGTCTGTATGTTAGGGAATTTAGACTGTAAGCCCCAATGGGGCAAGGACTGATGTGAGCGAGTTCTCTGTACAGCGCTGCAGAATTTTGTGGCGCTATATAAATAAATGATAATAATAATAATAATAATAATAATAATAATACCTAGAGGGCTCTTTATGATACCTACCACCAGGTCATCATATTAAAGGATGGTTCCTGGAAAGCAAGTGACTAGGGGACAGAGGAGTGGGCATACCCTGGCACAGGGTACTTACTCAGACTCCATGCTATGCAGGGGGGAGGGTTACTGCTGGAGGTGCGCTAGACTATGCAGCTTGTATATGCACACCAGGATGAAGAAGCATGCTGGAAGAGGGTGGGGGGAGCGTGCAGCATCATTTTTTTTAGAAGCCGCTCACTTAATACATCGAACGTTTAGAAAAATAAAAAAAGACAGTTTAATAACAGGCCTGTCACATTAATCAGAAAGGATTTCTTAATTACACATGCACAAATCTGACATGTTCTCATCATGAGCTGCGGAGGCATAATGGAAGAGAACAATAAGACAAGCAGAAATTAAGCCATTCTGATCAACTCCATTCAAAACACACCCGGCATCTGAGGTTTTTGATAGAAATAAATAAAAATATTTCACAAAACGCCACCAAAAGTTCTAAAATGGACCCAAGAAACTGTAAAATGGTTCCAAGGAATAAATAGTTTGCAAAACAGAATTAAGCTGGTAGGGTATCCTGGGACTTCTAGTACCACAACTCAGGTTGCCCAAGCCTGATGAACAAGCGACAAACGTGAGTCTTGAACACAGGGAGATATCTACAAATCATTATTTAAAGTGGAATTATTACAACTATATATGGCAACATAACATAGGTTTGTGACCCCATTACTCACATCAGAAGACCATTGTACACTTGTCACATAAGGATTTCATGCTGTTCAATGCTCCCAACACTAGAGGGCAGTACAGTCTCACCTCCTGCCTGCTCTCACCCACACAGCAGCCATGATCCCAGTAACCCTTATTAAATGTTTTTTCTTAGGTGTATTGCAAGGAAGGCAGAGTTACAACGGCCCAGTACAATTTATATCTGCATATAAAACGCCTCACTCGGCTTCCAGGAAATGGCTTAGTTGCAGCATGATAGAGATGTGACACATGGGAGCAATTTATGTTTTACCTATGTCAGTTACTCCAGAAGATTAAATAAGACAAAGCCTGAGAAAGGGCATCTGTGCCCGTCCAGGCATTTAGTGGTAGTGGTGCAGCAGTATCGCCCATATCGGTACCTAGAAAAATGCTGCATGTCATTGGTTTCTCATTATTCTAAATTTATTTTTGCCTATATAGTTTGTTTGGATGTTGCATGTTGGTGTGTTACCTAATCCTATTTTTCACTGAAATTAATGGGGGAGGAAGCGTGATTGGACCTGAGGGGGCAAGATTAATAATTTAGGGCATATGCCAGGGCAACCTCAACGCTAAATACTGCCCTCTCAGCATTCCCTGCTGCAACTTGACTGCTCCTTACAGGAAGTTCAGGAACCAATAGTTCTACTGGCCCCAAATCTCACAATTCCTCTTTTACAAAGCGACACCTTGCTGTCCTTACCAGTTAACTTGCAGATTATTTTGTTTACAAACCTAATCTTACCCGGTTCATATTACCCCATGACAGTTACATCTCTAGGAGGAGGAGGGGGGGGGGGGGGGGCAAATGACCGCTGGGCCACTTGTGGTTTTACAGGGGGAACAACCCCTCCACCCCACACTGTTTCTGCCCATTCCCCCTAAATTTTATTACTATACCTTAAAATCCCTGGAACCAAGAGTTTACTAACTCCTCCCCGCTCTTTTAAACCATTCCTTTTGCTCCTCCCCCCCTATGACACTTGTCCAGACAACGCCACACCTTCCGGCTTTGTTAACCCTTAGTGATCCAAATATTATGCACACAAACCTCAGTTTTTATTTTTCTTAGGGCTTAATCATCCCTTAGTTCTATTTATCTTTATAAGCTCACTGTTGCACAATGGCTCAGTGGTTAGCACTTCTGCCTGACAGCACTGTGGTCATGAGTTTGATTACCGACCATGGGCTTATCTGTGTGGAGTTTGTATGTTCACCCCGTGTTTGCGTGGGTTTCCTCCCACAATCCAAAAACATACTGGTAGATTAATTGGCTGCTACCAAATTGACCTTAGTTTCTGTCTGTGCGTGTGTGTATGTTAGGGAATTTAGACTGTAAGCTCCTATGCGGCAGGGACTGATGTGAGCGAGTTCTCTGCACAGCGCTGCGGAATTAGTGGCGGCATATAAATGATGATGATGATGATGATTGTATACTGCTCCTTGATACAATATAGGGCAGGGGCTAGGCTGAGAGATCATGCTGGGACTTGTGGTTCCACAACAGCTTGAGATTACCTTCTAAGAGTCTATTGTTATAGACTTTACACAGGGGATTGGACTGTTTTCCGTCACATCCCTATATAGATGGCAAGCTCTGTGGCCCAGATCATGTATAAAATGCTATCAGAGAAGCAGGAGTGCAAACAAATTTGTCATCATCTCTTATTCCTGAGCTTTCCTCGGCTAACTGTACAGATTCTCTTTCACGTCTGTCATCTACGTTTTTATCCCTAAACTAGATATCTGTCCGCTGGATGTCTTAACCGACTCTGAGCTGCAGAAAATCTGCATGAATTAGCGGACAGCGCGCTGTCAGATGCGGGCAGGGCCGCACTTTGTCTAATGAAGTTTGGCAGCCAGGCAGGAAAAATATGCCATAAATTATGTGTTTGTTTTTTTCCAACATTCACAAAAGACAAATACTAAACATTCACATGAAGGAGACTTTCCAAAATAACTTCAGTGAATTAAAGAAATCTATTTATATGTATTTACTGAGATAGCGGAAAAAAGGAGAGAGAACATAGATGTAATTCTGTTAAATGTTGCAGCCCCTCTAAACCCCGTCATTATCCCTCCTTTAGGTCACATAGAGGCATTTATGAGCACATTTGTCTGCCTGGTTCCTAAATATAACAACAAACATCCATCATGTATTGACTTTTTTTATGCTTTATTGCTTTTCATGCACCAATAATACACTCCGTCCTAACTGCGCTTACTGCGTGCATTATAAAGACGGTGTGCCTGAGTCATTAAGGAGAGTGAAGCAAAAATTGGAGCAAGTTTGCTCCTGGACAAACCATGTTACAATACAAGGGGTGCAAATTAGTTTATTATTTGCACATAAGTAAAAATACTGGTTGTTTTTTTTTATGTAGTACACAAATACTTGATAGCTTTATTTTTACACTGAAATTTAAAGTTGATCTAGGACATGCCCTACCCCAACTATAAATCTGTCCCCACATTTTAAATTTACCTCCCCCTCCAATGCAACATGGTTTTCCCAGGTGCAAAGTTACTCATATTTGCCAACTCTCCCGGAAAGTCCGGGAGACTCCCGCATTTAGCGTGAGTCCCACGGACTCCCGGGAGAGAGTGGTAATCTCCCAGGTCTGCCCACTTCCTAGTGAAGTGGGCAGATTTAGGTCCAAAACGCCACGATTCCTGGTGAATCGAGGCGCTTGGCCCCAAAACGACACGATTTCCGGCGCCCCGCCCCCTGCACGCCCACCTTCCCCGGCAGGTTCCCGGACCATACTTGCCATAAGTTGGCAAGTATGAAGTTACTGCTTCTCTATACTTTGCTCTCCTTAATGATAAAGACCCTGTGTCCTATCGCCTTGAATGCATATCCACCCAGAATTCACTCCGAACACACGTATGTACTGTCAGCGTGCAATAAACCTGATTTAAACCGCCGGTTAAGCAGCATACACCAAGTGGTGAATGCATGCCGGTATGTATGAATAAGTCCGTACTGTTTACCTGCACATAGTGGAAGCAATTTTTGCACTGGATCCACGTCCAATTAGACAAGTCTCCAAGGCTTCAAACATGCTCTAAAAACTCATCTCTTCATTCCAGCCCACCAACCATCCTCCTACCTCTCACATCTCTGCCCCCCACTCAGTCTCACCCTGTGTGCCCACCCCTCCCCTCTAAAATGTCAGCTCTCGCAGGCAGCAGCCTTTCTCTAAGTGTTTCCCTTAGGTAATTATGTCATTTTGCGGGCTGTAATGATGTCAATTTGATGTTTGGAATTTTGTTGTTTACGTATCTGTGTTATTTGGCAATTAGACCCCTTGTGGTGACTTATAAATATAAATATATAAATTATTCAATATAAATGTTTCTCTTAATTCACATCTTCAGCTTCAAGAACAATAATTCTGGCCTCTTAATGAGATATAATAAGCCCACAGGGCTGTACCACTCCTATCATTGGTTAGATACATTATCTAGCAGAGTGTACCTAACTGTTCCTGAATCTGCATGTATGAATGTTGCTAATGAACGAGCCTGGACACAAGTTGCTTTAGAAGCTGCCGGTATAACGTTGTTCAATTGTAAGAAGTTTGTTGCAATTTTCTGGGCACAATTCCAAACACTGGAAGATGAATCGCTACACTCACCGCTTAACTGCGCTATAATAATACTGAATAGCTGGCGTCAAGAGTTTACAAATTATAATTCGGTTTTCTAAAACCATGTAAATGGAATAAAGAGAGAAAATAGACCACAGAACTACACGAAAAACACTTTCTTTCTTGCTTATGTGATATGTCTTCAAATGGCAACAATACATCAGAGAGAGACTAACACAACTTGTAACAAAACACAATATAAAAAAAGGTGCAATAAACAACTTTGTACAGACTTTATTGTGATGTGTTGTGGTTGATTCAATTCTACTTTTATAGCCTGCAGGTTTCTATGTAGCCATTGATACCACTGTCCATGAAGTGGTTTAGTAAGTAGTCAGCAATTACAAAGGGTTCTATAGAACCATCACACAAACTGACATAACCCTAAGGGGTAGATTTAGCAAACGTTCTAAACAGGAAAAGTGGAGCTGTTGCCTAAAGCAACCAATCAGATTCCAGCTATCATTTATCTAATTCATTCTACATCATGATATCTAGAATCTGATTGGTTGCTATGGGCAACACTTTCACTTTTCCTCTCTCTCTCGCAATGAGCAGCCCCCTCACACCAACACCTAGATCAGTGCGATAGGACAGTGGGACATTGGCTAAATCATCTATTTAGAAATTAAAAAAAAAAAAAAAAAAAAAGGTGTTTTATACCTATTACTAGGTTGGAGAAGACTACCAGTCCTCCACTTCACCATCTCACCATGTAGTATACCTCACCCTCTCATCCTCCGTCTCTCCCACTCTTGTCCTCAGATCCCCTCACATTGGCTCACCCCCATGTGTCAACCGTCTGCTGCTTTCTCTTTAGATTGTAAGCTCTAGTGATCAGGGCCCTCTTCCCTCCTGTTCGCATTACCTATAACCTTTGCTCACCAGATACAGTGTCCACCTCCTCCTTGGGCTCTCTGCCCATTGTCTCCTCTCCTCCATTGTCTTTGCACCTCTTTCAGTGGCTCTAAACCTGTTAGTTGTGCCCACGCTAATGGGCACAGGCTTCAGCCTGCATTGAATATACCCCTTGTACCTCATTATCCATCCAGGCTATCAGTAGCTGTGTTGGGAGTTGTAGTGTTATCTGTTTACTGTATTGTCCTGTTATACCATGTACGGTCTTGCTGTTTACCCTATGTACGGCGCTGCGGACCTCACGTTGCTATATATTTACCATTTATTTATATAGCGCCACTAATTCCGCAGCGCTGTACAGAGAACTCACATCAGTCCCTGCCCCATTGAGGCTTACAGTCTAAATTCCCTAACACACACACACAGACAGACAGACTAGGGTCAAATTGTTAGCAGCCAATTAACCTACCAGTATGTTTTTGGAGTGTGGGAGGAAACCGGAGCACCCGGAGGAAACCCACGCAAACATGGGGAGTACATACAAACTCCATGGTCAGGAATTGAACTCATGACCCCAGTGCTGTGAGGCAGACACACAAACAACTCTGTTTGACCAACTGTAACACTAAAACGTAAAGCTGCATTACTACCTATTGTTAAATCTTACTAATTGAAATACCCCTAAGGGCTGCTCCATGATTCATCTTAGAGCCCCAACCAAAAACAAATGCTGTGCAATGCCAGGGAGGAGAGTTGGGAGTGGCAGAACCAGT
This sequence comes from Mixophyes fleayi, assembly GCF_038048845.1. NCBI lineage: Eukaryota > Metazoa > Chordata > Amphibia > Anura > Limnodynastidae > Mixophyes > Mixophyes fleayi. Next base: position 134,970,210 of record NC_134409.1, read on the forward strand.
GCTGAGATCGCAGCTTCTGATTGGTCATCGCAGTCATTTTTTAAAGGGGCAATCTTAAATGTGTTAGGTGGTAATGCAGCAGTAAGAGCATATCTGACAATCTATCCCATACAGTAGGTTTTAGCAACTGGCACCTCTCCAGCTGCTAAGGAACTACAAGTCCCAAGATGCCCCATCAGCCCCTGTGGAATATAGCCTAAAAATCAGCTACAAAATACTAATATATTACTGTGTATATTCACCAAGAAATAAGTTTGCTTTATTTTAATCTAAAATTAATATAGAATTTCTTCCCAAAATCTCCTTGTGCACTATGTAATTTTGGCCAAAAAACAAAGTGAGAGAGCAGTTAATAGGATACACTGTCACTATGACAGAGAAATGCAATCAGAAGTTGCAGCAAACATATTTAAAGTTGTTTTTTTTTATAATAAAACATATTGCAAAGATCACAATCAGTTTTACACAACGTATGACAATAATACATTAGTTGAAAGCTAATAACTATTTGCTTCCGATTTGTATACAACAAATGTATTTATAAAACATTTATACGAACAAACATACAGTTGTGATTAATTTACAATATTTAAGGAAATCTTAGTGATTGAAGAGTTTGACTTTACTGGGGGGCTTATTAAAAAAGGGGATCATTCTGACCTTTAGTCGACTTCCACCTCGGAAAGGTCAAAAAGAAATGCATGGTGGGGGTCCTACATAGACAGAACCAGAACCCTCCTCTCACGTTGCTGTTTACATTGAAGAAATTCTCAATAATGATTTTGTGCCCATTGCAGATATAATTCTAATCACCTGTACAGCATCTATCCCAGGGCTCAGCCAGTGATCAGACCTGATAATCACTTCCAAACTCTGGGGTGGTCTCCTGAATTAATCTGGTTTCTTTATGGGGTTTATGGAGCATTAAGAAACTATTTGCATTTTATCATAATACCAAATTAATCGCAGATAAGAAAAACTTTATCAAGTCCAAGGATCTAAATTAGAAGCCGGAGATGTCTTTGAGAAGAGCAGTTTTGCAGTTAGAGGATTTTCTACAGACAATAACAACCCAGGGCTCAGGAATTAGGAGAAAACAGTGGTTTGTAAAAGGTTTATTAGCATATCTAATGCATATTCTACGCTACATAAAGCTTTCTTATATCTTATCTGGTATATTACGTACAGAAATCATGTGTTACATTAAGCAGCTTAGGATGGAAGGTATTTAAAAAGGACCCAGAACACTTTAGGGAAAAGGGATAATCCTGATCCTGTCCTTATTTTCTGTCCACTGCGGCTTGTTTTAAAGCAGGACTGGCCAACCAAACTACAACTCCCAGCATGCTTTGCCAGTAGATAGCCAGCTGATAGCTGTCAGGGCATGCTGGGACTTGTAGTTTCACAACACCTTGAAAGTCACAGGTTGGCCAGGCCTTTTATATTTAGAGCAATTTTATATTACTTTTGGCCCGGACATGACGGAGAGTCTTCTCTGCTCTCAGTGCAGGGTGCAGCTGCAGCTGCAGCCAAAACCGCTTTGTGTCATATCCAATGGTAATGAAATCAACCACTCTGTCTGGATTATACAAAGCCCTTGCAGAAAAGCACTGAGAAGCCAAAAAGAAAACACAACGGGGTATATCAAAAATAGAACCTAGATAGGTTTAATTTTACACTGTCTGAAGTTGACTCACAAATAAGTCTCATAAGGTGACAATTACTTCCAGGGCCTCTTTGTTTAAGACGGCGACGTTTCTGCACTTGTCGTGTTAATGCCGCACAATAACGCATGTTATTGCGTTTATAGGACGTCAGAATTTCAGCACATTAATCCCTATAATCCATGGGCAGCATGGTGGCTCAATGGTTAGCACCTCTGCCTCACAGCACTGGGGTCATGAGTTCAGTTCCCAACCATGGACTTATCTGTGTGGAGTTTGTATGTTCTCCCCGTTATCGCGTGGGTTTCCTCCGGGTGCTCCGGTTTCCTCCCACGCTCCAAAAAACATACTGGTAGGTTAATTGGCTGCTATTAAATTAACCTTAGTTTCTCTTGGTCTGTGTCTGTATGATAGGGAACATAGGGGGACATTTATCAATATTCACATAAAGTGAAAAGTAGTTTTCAATCCTTATCGCAATGATAAGGATTGAACTATTTCTCACATTTATGTACAGCCCTGCACAGAAACAGCAGTTCCGAAAAACTGCTGTTTCAGTGATAAAAAAAATCATACTTACCCCCCTCTTCGGAAGCGCTGTCTCCGGGTCTTCTCTTCACTCTTCAATTGCGCATGTCCAGTTCCAAGAACTGGACATGCGCACACAGATCTCCTCTCTGTCTCTGCAACGATAGTTGCAGAGAGAGCGCGCTGAGTGACAGGGAGGGATCATGTGATCCCTCCACACATGCGCTGTACAGCTCTGCTCTTCGGAGCAGAGCTGACAGCATTAGATTTCTTCAATTCCGATGATGTACGCCAGCTTCAGCTTCAGCTGGCGTACATCATCGGAATTGAAGAAATCTGGCGTACATTAACATGACAAGTTCCCGAAAAAAATGTTTTTTCGGGACTTGTTAGATTACAGCCAGGAGCAGTCACCATTCTGTTGAATGGTGACTGCTCCCAAAAACGAAGAGGAATGCAAAGAAGCAGATATCCATGATATCTGCTGTGATGCACCCTTAATAAATTTGCGGAGGACAGGAGGACACCTTAATGACCCGTTAAAAGCACTATCGTGCTTTATTAAATATGCCCCTTAGACTGTAAGCTCCAATGGGGCAGGGACTGATGTGAGTTCTCTGTACAGCGCTGCGGAAGTAGTGGCGCTATATAAATAAATGATGATGATTATGAATTTCTTTAAATGTTGCAGATGGGATGTTCAAAGCAATAAATGAAGGTCGTCTCACGATGGGAGACACATTGAAGCACATTAGATGCAAAGTTATGGTTTTTAAGTAATCTGTGTTTTGAAGGCGATATTGATTACTTTTAGGTCTATCAGGCTAAATTTGCAGAATATTAGAAATGCAAAATAAATAAGTGATGAATCAGAGACATTTTATAAAGTGCTTTTAATGAACATTTTTTTTTAATGAAAAAACTTGTTTTACATATCTAAGTTTTCATGTGTTTTTCATGTGTTTCCTGTACAATCGATTGTAAATAAATTCAGAAACAAATGTCTACCCCACCTAGGAACATCTCACCTGGATGATTTTAATGGTTTATTTTGGCTAATTAGGGTCAGGCAATCAGAATCCTGCTACACCCACACTGATACTTTTTTACGGCTTTGCCATGTTATTTAAACATCATTCTACATGCCTCTCCTTGATCCAATTCACTCATACCAGCCTGTAAATAATACCGTCAGAGTGGGCATGGCATTAATTACAGCACTTGGTGGGGACAAGGCTTATTGTAACATATTCTATAAATCTTGCTATAATTGTCATGCAGACAAGCTCTATAATTATCTCCGACAATAATCCTTGACTGGCTGCTGTAAGAGCTCATTCAGACGGGTGATAATGCAGAGTTTCAATAGTGATTGTACAGAGTTCTGGAGAGATTACAGAAGTGTGTAACGCGCTCAGGTTCGGTCACACGACGGTAATCAAAATGTTACAACTTCAAAAACGCTGCGTCTTGAAAAACGCTGCGACTTGGAAGATCCAACAACTGACGGCTATTGAACTCTGTGGAGTGATCTGTTTATCTGAGTCCTGGTATCCAAGTGACACTTGGACCAGATACAATCCTGGTGTTTCTCGTTGAATATCAAATTGTTGACAGACATCCGAAAAGGTACAAGGGGGAAAAGAGCCAAAACGTCACATCGATGTCCAACCTACTAACACTTTAGGATCATTTCAACATTTCCCTTTTTTTACCTTAAAAACGGCTCAGTGCAGCCACCTGTAAGACTTAAATAAATCATGAGACGCATCTTTTGGGTGTCTAAAGATTTTCTAGAGAAACAGGGGCACTTAATTTAACTGATCGATCGATCCAGCGCAGGATCCTAGCAATATTCAATTGGTAGGGAGGGAGATCTAAAAACTTAATGTGAACTTGTCTCTAATATACAGGACTGATATCCACAGAGGTTAAATTGTAAAAAAATAAAATAAACAACTTTATTGGTGCCAATGGTTTCGATTTTAGGGGCATATTTAATAAAGCACGATAGTGCTTTTAACGGATAATTAAAGTCCCACAGTGTCCTCCGCAAATTTATTAAGGGGGCATCGCAGCAGATATCATGGATATCTGCTGCTTTGCACTCCTCTTCGTTTTTGGGAGCAGTCACCATTCAACAGAATGGTGACTGCTCCTGGCCGCAATCTAACAAGTCCCGCTGGCGTACATGAGGAAATCTAATGCTGTCAGCTCTGCTCCGGAGAGCTCTGCAGAAAGGAGCTAATCTTCCTACGAGGACGCGTATTGCGTAATCATACGCCTCACCATGCCCACCTTGCAGAGTTCAGGTGTATAAAGACGAGTGTGGTTTACATTTGCGTTGCTTGGATGGGGGCGACAATGATCATGATTCTGGTATTGTGCTATAAATGCTGAGATCACAATGAAAATGATCTGCTTTGCTCTGGTTGTATGTAAACAGGTAAAAAGAGATAAAAAATGGATGTAATATACTTGCCTACAGTGCTTTTAATTTATTGATCCAAGTGACTAAAGATGTGGGATGAACTTTCACAAAAAAAATATGACAAAGTGTAGTGTGCAACATCTGAACTTGAGTGTTCTGACACTCAAACAAATGGGATACAGTACAATGCCCCCTCTTCTACAAAAATATTCCACATATTTACATGCAAGCCCGCAAATAATCTATGCACGTTGAGAAATTAGTCAAAACAAACTCGAGAGAGTCATGCTCATTATTTAAAACACCATTAAAATGCCTAAAAATAATTAATTTTCTCTCTGATAAAAACCCACAGTTGCTAGGGGGGGCTTTTATGAATTTAAACTGCACCCCGACAGCGTTCTGTAAAGTCTCTAGGGGTCAAAAATATCCCATCTCTGATGAATTTACATACGGGCAGCAAATTTTTCTTTTCAAGATCTCGTCTGATCCACGGAGGACTTCGTAAGCAGCAATTAAAACACACAGAGGCTGCAAACTTAATTTTTTTTTATTATTATTAATGTCAACATACAGCCACTATGTATTTCTGTGCTAATTAAGCTGTTCCTTTGAAGCTGTCAGCAGCCACACACAGTGAGATTATGCAGAAATCCATCTACGCCACTATCCCCGACATAACATGAATTAACCCTTTAAATCAAATCTCAACTAATACAAATGTGATCTGCCCCTGGAAAAAAAAAAATCACATTTATTTGGTTGGAGAAAAACACACAAATTGTAGACAAAATATACATTTCCAGTAAGCACTCGAAGGAGGTAATCGCAGGGCTGAACTTTGCATGAGCCAAAGTAGGTTTAAACATTGTAAAACTAATTTCACCAAACAATTGGTGCCTATTTCTCTCCAATAAACATGAACAAGATATTTTTATGTTTACTTTCTATTATTTTGTTGTAATAAAAACTGAGTTTAGCCACATCCACACTTGAAACACAAAAAATGACTCTTCCTATTGGATTTTCTTGTGCATGATACAATGTTTCCAATTTTGTTGCTTTTTGTATTGTATTTTCCATAACTCTTTTAAGGTTAGAACAACATGTGATGCTGTCTGGGTTCCAGGTCCTGGAATTCAGGATAATTTCATACAGACAGGAGTGCATGCTAACTACCAAGTTTAAACCACATTGGTAGAGTCTCTACAGCCTGTGAGTTTCCAGGTGTTGTGAAACTACAAGTCCCAGCATGCCCTGCCACCTATCAGCATCTCCTCTACTGGCAAAGCATGCTGGGGCTTGTAGTTTCACAACACCTGAAGCAGGTTGGCCAGGCACGCTCTAGAGACAGTTTAGATGATTCACCGAGAATCGTGTCAAATGACGCGATTCTCGGTGAGATTGGGATGCGGGAGAAATGCCAGCTTGCCCGGGAGCCCGGGAGCCTGACCTGAATTTCGGGAGTCTCCCAGACTTTCTGGGAGAGTTGGCATGTATGTTGTAGAGGCAAATTATGGATGCTGCCTTTGATATGTATTCCATATTTATGACAGAGCAGGACCCCCGACTAAAACTTTCATTAATATAGTGGTGTGTTTGGGGAATCTCTAGACAATTTCTCACTTTCTCCAGTTTACTGAAGCTCCCTCTTTGGGGTTAAGACTGTAATTATTTAACAGTGTAGGCTGCCTCTTAATTGTTACTATAGCATCAGCTACAGACAGATCAACAGAGGGAGCATCAGTAAGCCAGTAAGGAGAGACATTGCCTGGCTCATTTTCTAGGGGCCCTTTTGGTATAGGAGCAACAAATGTCTTGTTACTCCCCTGATTAGATAATCCTGGTAATACTGCATCTGCACAATGCATTCAGTCCTCAATGGATAAAACAATAAAGGGGATGCTGGTATTCTGTTTGTGTTATTTTGACGTTTCCTTTGTTACATAACATTCCCTATAACACATATACAATGTGACATTTGTAGCAGGAGCTGGAAATTTAGTGCACGTGTCTGTTCAGCTTTATTGTAAGAAATATCTACAGGTCAGTAACCCGTCCAATCAGATCATCCTCAGCGCTACATGTGAGATGACATGCATGCAGAAACGGCTCTGCTCTCAGCAGCTCAGGTACAGACATTACAGGACTGTGTACAAATAAATAATATGGGGTACAAGGGGTGAGTGTACCTCTTTTTTAATATTACTTTTTTTCAATATTTAGTACATTTAGAAGTCTGCACAGAAAACGTTATTATTATGTAAGTACGGATATGAAAGGGAGCTGCTATAATGCCCCCCAGGTGTGTCCTTAATTTAAAAAAGAACAGAGCTTGACCCCAAAACCAAGTTAACTTGCGGTGATCTAAAAGTGGCAGCTGGGAGATACTCGGCTTTCCCGACGATATTGGCTCGGAGCAGTAACTCACTGCTACACTTGGCCTTTGCAGATGGCGCATGTGTGAGTCAGCTTGTCGCAAACTCCAGATTTAGGCATAAGTTCCACTAATAATAAAATAGTCTAAAAATAAAAGTAATTCTATTTTTTTATTTTTTATTTATTCCATCAGGTACTTTGGTGGCACAACTTGTAACATAGTACAGAACAGGGAGTTCTTAATTACGTTGGGAGCAGTGTGAAGGTACCAGGAGGAAGTGTCATATAGGCCGATGGGTGCTTGGCGCACATAGGCATGGATGACAGCGGTGCAGTGACAGCGGAGGTGACGACAAATGCGCCCATCATCCATGCTGGCAGCGGCCGGTGTGCAGAGGTTTTTGGATTCAGTTCTGAATCATGGACTCAATTCAGCAATATTTTTAAGTAAATACTAAATGAACTTCTGAAGCCTACAGCAAACTAATTAAACCTGTTCTCCAGCTGTTGTGAAACTACTTTTTTTTTACCTTAAATGTGGACCTACCAGTATGTTTTTGGAGTGTGGGAGGAAACCGGAGCACCCAGAGGAAACCCACGCAAACACGGGGAGAACATACAAACTCCTCACAGATAAGGCCATGGTCGGGAATTGAACTCATGACCCCAGAGCTGTGAACCACCGAGCTGCCCCTAATGATAGTTTATTAGATGGGGTGTAAGATTTCTCTTTATTAGGGTAGGCTGTATATGGGGAGAGGCGTTGGGGGGTCAGTTGTGGATGGTAAAAGAGGGTCCAAACATTGTGCCTGTTCAGGGACCCTCTGCTGTTTATATCCACCATCGATTAAGGATGTTCTAAAACCCTGGTCTCCCAGCCTGGAGAGCAATCTCAGCAGTCTCTATCTTCATACTTCCCGTGGCTGAAATAACTTTTATGTCAGATCTTATTGGGCTAAAGGACCACTCACTCAGCAGCAGCTGACGTCTATAAATTAGGAAAATGTTCAGCAATACCAGGGGCGCAAGCAGGGGGGGTTTCTGGTTCTCCACAAACCCCTCCCCTCCGCAAACGATCGGACACTAAACATTGCCCTGTACTGTACAGCATCCGCGGTGCTGTCACAGAAGCGTCCGCGGCGGTGCTGTACAGTACAGCATCGCTAAAAATGGAGCTGCTGCGTATGCGCTGAGGCTCTCTCTCGCTCTATTTTTTTTTTTGGGGGGGGGGAAGGAAACCCCCCCCTTAAAAATCCTGCATTTGCCCCCGAATACCTCTATCAGTTTCTGCTTTATTAATACAATATTACAGTGAGGCTCCTATCTAACATTACAGAGTTTACATTCATTTTCAGGAATCCCAATCACCCAACACTTCTGTCTGATTGGATTACAGCCACGACCTGGGACTAAGCCGCAGCTCGGCTGTGATTCCTGTTCTGAGCGGCTCTGTTTCCCTGAGTGAAGAACGCGCTGAGTCGTCTTTTCTCATAGTGTAAATCCTACATAACCTTATGCTGCAATCAGCAACTACATAAACAACTCATATCCTGGAAAAGTGACTTCTGGAAAAGGCTACGTACATAATGTGTGCCAGGAATACAATTTACTTGCAGACTGTCCCTAGGAATTAGTTTAAGAAGGACCCAGCACCTCTGTGTAATATCCTATTTTATTAAGTACAGACTATTGAAAAAGCCTCCAATGGGGAACTGGCTAACAAATTTTAGCCTGAGGGGCAAAACTCAGGTCAGCAGCCTATTAGGAAAATTTTAAAGGGAACAAAAATTTGAACCCAATGACCCAGTCCAAGGTAGCCCACTATTAGACAGGGCAGTAGGCAAATGCCCCCTGTGCTCCCCCAGACCAGCCAACCCCTTCCTCCAATATAAGAGAGGGGGAGTGCTGTCTCATAGATAATGAAACAAACGATGCGGCCTTCGGGGAAACACCTTCACTTCACTTCGCAACAGTGGAGCAAATATAGTATGGAGAAGGCCGAGCACTGAAAGAAACAAAGACTAAACCTATAGCATATATGCTCCCTCCGTTCTCCCAATTCACCTAGGAGAGAAACTGATAGAAACTGTGTCTTGTCAATTAAATACCAAATGGTGCTCTGTGCTTCCACCATCAGGCCCTGGAGGAGGGCGGGAGCAGCGGACATGATTAGCACGCTAGCTGGGTAAAGTAGCATACTGGATGAAGGGGAGTGGGCTAGGTAGATCAGGGGGAAGGGAGAGCAGGTTAGGAGGAAGCCAATGGAAGGGAGGGAGTAGTAGTAGGGATGACCAGAAGGGATTAGAGAGGTTCAAATTAAGGGAATCAAAGAGTGTAGAGTACAGATGAGTACCCAATACCAATTTAAGGCACAGGTCGTAAAGCTAAAGCCCTTGAAATCTTTTTTTAAAGTTATATCAATAATATCAGTGATATCCAACCTACAGACTCCTCAAATTCTTGGTGAGTCTATAATATATCTCAGGACACCTCAACTGGGTGACTGCGCAGCTGGGATGAGTTTGAATAAAGGGGAATACAGGAAAATGTCCTATTTTCTCAAATATCATATTTATAGGAATCATGTTTGGTATGCAAATGAAGGGAAACTTATGACCTGTTGTGCGGATGTATAATCATCTTTGTAGGACATTCTGGTAAAAAGTTAGGCTAGTGAAAATAAATCCTGACTTGAAAGTCGATTGAGTAGAGGTCATAAACAAGTAATTTGCATTTATACAGACTTTCTAGTTCTGACATCACAAGAAGAGGGACTGTGGGTACCTGCAGCATGTTTAAAATGTCCTGTAAATCTAACAGATTTGTTCACTTTAGGGAGTGAATTTCATATTGAGAAGTGTCCTATTATTCCTGTTCTCCCACAGACAGAAACTGATCATTCGTAAGTTTACAATCTCTGTTGTTTATTCCTTTTTATTTTGCAAGAAACTATTGTATTATACTGTTGTATGTCATTTTGTTAATTGTTTTGATCTTAAGCATTGTGGATTTATTTTCCATATTAAATTGCAAGTTCATATCTCTGTGTTCTTTTACGAATGCACGTGTCAGACTGAGCTTGGTTTTAGAACGCTACATAGTTGAAACAGAGGAGATCATTTGGTTTATGTTAACTCTGTTGATAGCAAATTGTGATAAATTAGTTTAAAGGGAGATCCGAAGGCTTCCTGAGTAAGAGTCAACTCTTCACAAAAACCTTGGTGGTGGCATAATTGGTAAGGCAAAGTTAGTGTGTGGGGCAGACACGGAGAGTTTTCATCATTTTTAAACAGACCAGGGGGTAAATGTATGAAGCTCCGGGTTCTTCAACACCCGCAAGTTCGGCGTCTTCGGCGTTTACATTTAAAGTGACGCTGCCTTGTAAAGGGAAACTTCCCTTTACAAGGCAGCGCCACTTTAAATTTAAGCGCTGAAGACGCTGAACTCGCCGGAGTTGAAGAATCCGGAGGTTCATACATTTACCCCCAGGTGGTTGTTTGTGATTAAACCTTTGTCACACACCCGTCACACAGGCTCAGGTGAGCGCTAGATCATGACAGTGCCCATAGTATTAGTATTGGCCGTGCAAATTACATAATTAAATGTGAAGATTTCTACTGCTTGATGAGGGAGACTTAAAATATGTTTAAACAAATGCACTGACACTATACAGAATAATATCTTGTATCCTCTGGACACAGGTCAACCAAAAACACTGTCCCCCATCTAACACTAATAATATATGACTACATTGGGATATGATTGAATTTAAGAGGCAGAAGCACACTTTTTGGAGGCAGTATATGGCTATATATCCATAAATATCTAATGCAGCAGCTACAGGCAACTGTTTAAAATATAATGAATGTCTCTATTTTTAAAAGGATCCCACAGCAGCAAATAATTTCTTACAGCAACTGTGCCACCTGACCTGCACAACTGAATGTACAAGTTAACTTTTGCAGTCAAAGACAAAGTATTGTTTGTATCTCCCTTTGGTGCATTGCAGACTCTCCTTAGTAATAGTGCTCCAGGCGTTAAGCTATTTCTGAGTATAAAACAACATATATGGCCTACACATATAAAGAAGCTCAGACCCTCTGTCTTGAATATGATCATGTGTTATCTGAAAACACAGCGTTCTGCCAAGAAGACTTACAATAAATTACCCGAGTAACAAAGCATTGCAGGCAGGTCTGCACAGCTAAGTAATAACTGAGGCTTAGCTCCCACTGTCTGTGCTATAGGTTAAGTCACACAGTACCGTACCTTTTACTCGCCGCTTTACCATCCCAAACCGACACTTTAGGGACACAGAAAACATGGGTCTGCTGTCCTAGGTCCCCTCCGCACTGTCCAGGTGAGTCACATACTGAAATAGGTGGGAGAAGTGTGATGTGGGAGAATGAGAAGCAGATATCAAAACAGAATAATGTCAGAGGAAGTGTGAAATAGGAAAGACAGCAAAAAAATGGAAACAATGTTTCTTCAAGTCCAGAAAAAATCAAAAGATATTCTTATAAATGAAACATTGTTACTAGAAGATGGAATGTTCACAACATATTGAGAGAGAAGGAGAAAGGTAGAGACAGAGGGAGAGAAAGAAAAAGGGAGAGATAGAGCGAGGATGAGAGAGGGGTAGAGAAAGAGTGAAAAGGAGGGATAGATTGACTAAGGGAGAGAAAGTGAGAGAGAGAGGGAGAGTCAGAAGCCGAGGGAAAGATAGAGAGGATGAGAGACAGACACAGAGGGAGAGATAGAGAGAGGATGAGAGACAGACACAGAGGGAGAGATAAAGAGAGGATGAGAAGGAGAGAGAGTTAGAAACAGAGGGAGTTGAGAAAGTGATAGAGACAGAGGGAGCTGAGAGAGAGCGAGAGAGAGATGGAGCTGAGAGACAGAGGGAGTTGAGAGAGTGATAGAGACAGAGGGAGCTGAAAGAGAGACAGAGGGAGTTGAGAGAGTGATAGAGACAGAGGGAGCTGAAAGAGAGACAGAGGGAGGTGAGAGAGAGAGATAGAGGAAGCTGAGAGAGATAGAGAAAGAGGGAGCTGAGAGACTGGGGGAGATGAGAAAGAGACAAAGTGAGTTGAGAAAGCGATAGAGACAGAGGGAGCTGAGAGAGAAACAGAGGGAGCTGAGAGAGCGATAGAGACAGAGGGAGCTGAGAGAGAGACAGAGGGAGTTGAAAGAGCGATAGACAGAGGGAGCTGAGAGAGATAGAGGGAGTTGAGATAGAGACAGAGGCAGTTGAGAGAGAGCTGAGAGACAGACAGAGAGAGCTGAGAGACAGAGGGAGTTGAGAGAGCGATAGAGACAGAGGGACTTCAGAGAGAGACTGAGGGACTTGAGAGGGAGTTGAGAGAGGCAGCTCAGTGAAGAGATCTCTGCTCCTTGTTATCCTGTCCAGCGGATAATGAAATCCCCATTAATATTTATAAGATGTTTATTTGCTCCTTGGCTTCTTATTAGAATTCTCCCTAATAGAAGCAAAAGGTCCTTAACCCACATTCTGCCTTGTTACACTAACAATCCTGTAAAGCAAACACTAAACATAGGAAGAGATAGACATATATTTCTGTATCTATTTGTGCCATTCGGGACTGTCCAATGACAACTATGACTGCTGGAAGGTAGGGACTGATCTGACTGATTACACATTATCTGTACAGTGTTGTATAATATGGTGGCGTGATACAATATCTGTTATTGCTGCAAATGACTATTAATATATCACCGCAATACTGTCGTTATGAAGTCATATGCGCATGATCAGTGACCTGGAAGCCGGACCTAGCGCAGGACATTGCCAGCGATACACAGCGACAGCTATCACCGGTTTCTTAGATAGCGAGAATCCCTATCTCCAGTGAAAGCACAATTTTCACCAGATCAAGGGCTTTTCTCCCTTTCATAAATAGGCCCCTCACTGCCTGAATGTCTCCTTAGATTCCCTATGTGAGCTCCTGCTGATCACATGATGGCCGACAGGTTTCTCCCCTAATCTGCTGCCTATTGGAACATAAATTGATTTATTCCTGGTTATCCCTAAACATCCTCATTACTATGCCAAGCATGTGCATTGTACACCTAACAGAAGCGTTTGGTGCCCACCCCCCCCAGCTTGCTTCAGTTGCTGACATATAATACGCCCCTCACCAACACTTAACGCTTAATCTAAAACTCTTTAAGAGCCGATAATGTTTCCCTTTTAAAAGCAGCTTCAAGCAGACCATAAATATCCAGACACCTCAATTATCTCAGCGCTTCCTAACAATAATAGAGCTTTACATCACTTACCATGTCCCAAGCCTAATACCGGCTGTAAATGAAGGGGATTTGCACACTGTCTTTCACATACATATTTATTTTGCAGGGGTAGTGCTGTGTATCCAGTAATGAGCTCTTCACCTTATCGCTGGAATCGTGAACAGAGAGTTACAAAGGGGCATTTTTAAGAAAGCACAATAGTGCACTTACCGTGAAATTAAGGTCCCGCTGTGTCCTCCGCATATTTATGAAAGGTGCATCGCAGCAGATATCGTGGAAATCTGCTACTTTGCACTCCTCTTCGTTTTTAAGAGCAGTCACCATTCAACGGTATGGTGACTGCTTCTGGCCGCAATCTAACAAGTTCCGAAAAAAAGCTTTTTTCGGTAACTTGTCTTGATAATGTACGCCAACTGAAGCTGGTGTACATTATCATAAATGAAAAATGTCAGTGCTGTCAGCTCTGCTCCGAAGAGCAGAGCTGGACAGCGCATGTGTGGAGGGATCACATGATCCCTCCCTGTCACTCACTGCTCTCTCTGCAACTATAGTTGCAGAGACAGAGAGGGGATGTTTTTTTGCGCATGTGCAGTTTTTTAAACTGCACATGCGCAATTGCTGTAAGAAGACAAGTGAAGAACACCTGGAGGAGATCCGTGGGCATTGCGTTCCAAAGAGACGGGGTAAGTGTGTTTTTTTTTATCACAGAAACAGCAGTTTATCGGAACTGCTGTTTCTGTGATCCGTTTTAATAAATTTGAGAAATAGTTCAATACTTATCCATGCGATAAGGATTGATAACTATTTTTCATTTTTGCCGATGATTGATAAATGTGCCCCAAAGTGTCTCTAATGTCCAGGGACAGTCACAGATTTTAAACATTAGGGAATTGTCCCTGTTTTCCAGTGTTGACAATCTGCATAATAAAACTCCTCCTTGTCCGCAGGTTAGATGTAGTTATTACCATCTTTTCTGGTTCTTTATGCTTTGGTACTTTATTATCACACTCAGTAAACATGACAGGATGTCCATAGAATGCATTTTGGCAACAATGTGAACGTTGTAGAACGTGTGTGTGTTTCGGTGAATCAGGGGTGGAGTTTTGATGGGTGGGGTTTATTTTGTCCTGATTTTGCTTTTATAAATGTTGGGAGGTATGCATGTAGGTCAAATACACCGTTCAGTGTTACCCTGTATTTCACTGCACTTCTTTTAAAAAGTAATATATTAACTCCCCCTGCACTCCATTACTGACAGCTGAAGCCCCTCCCACTTCTTTAGGACAAGGTCCTGATGGGATCTGACGCAGGTCAAAAAGCTGAGACGGAGTTGTTGTAACATCACTGGCTCCGCATGTGTGTATGAATCAACCAATCTGTACAGAGCATTTCTGCAGAGTCAAGTTGTCTAAGCTGTCAGTCACTCTGTGCCTGCTCAATAAGAGAAGCCCCTCCCTCCTAACATGGCAGCCTGCTGCAAAGCAGCGACAGAGAGCAGGGGGGACATATCTAGTTAAGTATAATTACTCCAGTTACTTCATGTATGTTACTCAGTCTTGGATATATAAATATTAATTCCCTCATTAAAAAGATTTTCCTCATTCCCTCAATATACAGAAGTTCAACAAAATATATAACATTTCCTGCTTGTAGTATGTAATATAAGGTGGTCAAATAACAGCACTACTGTGTAAACTGCACAATGCCATTTATCAAACTGATGTATGATCAAGAGATACCCCAACTAAGACAGGGTTATAGCGTACCTAGCATAGGCAAACTGAAGGGTGGGGGGGTTTACTAGTGCCTGGCAACCCCCCTACAAGCCTGGGGCATTATATAATTGAGGTGGCTGGACCCTGCCCCCGCTTCACACAGCTCTGCTTGAAAAGGGAGAGCTGTGTGCACCTAACAGTAGTGCACGCAGCATTGCCCATGTATATTATGGGAATAGGAAGAGTTAGAGAGCAGCCAAGCACTGTCTAATATTATAGCCACGCCCCCATGCATGCTGGTCACCTGCCTCTACAAGTCCTGCGTTTGCCCCTGCTTAGTGTAACATATTATACCAAACCTGGCAAAAACAAAGATTGATAATCGGGATATTCCGAGCATCTTGGCATTGACAAGATAGTGAACAAGCAGAGAACCAGGAATATCTAGTAGGACTCACATAGACCATTGAGGGGAGTTACATGTTAATCAAAAACCATTGACTCTGAAAAGTGACTTCCTTAAGCATTGTTAAGCCTTCAACTCATGACAGGAGATTGTCTACGTTTCACTTACATCTCTCTGCACCAACTAGTTTAGGAGTTGTCACCCACACTAAATGCAGCAATCCTCCCACTCTCAGTACAAAGCAATCTGCAGAAATTCCAGCAAACCTGATCAGTATCTGCAACACCGAAGCAGATCATTCTGCTATAGAAACTTATCACCACTTGGAAAGTTAAAAATGTATTAAAAAAATGTATATGATCATTTTACTGACAGTGGTGAAATAATTAACTGTTATATTCAAAGCTGCTTAAGAGAAAAAGAGGCATATTTGTAGATGCAGAACTTGTACAGAGCAGGAAATCAATAGATAAAATGGTGTAGGGAATAAAAATATCGGATAAATACTTATCATGTACTCAAACTATGTAGTTATATTATACAGGACTACACTGAAGCATTATGGGAAATGTAGTTCAGACAGAGTACCATAAATTGTGACACCATACAGCAATACCCGTGTGGAAATAGGAAAAATGCTTTAAGTGCCAAAATCCTTTTATATATATATATATATATATATATATATATATATATATATATTTATATATCTATATATAAAAATAATTTATATCAGCAGCACAGTGGTTAGCATTGCTGCCTCACAGCACTGTGGTCAATGGTGCAGAGGCAAAACTATGGGCCCTGGTGCAGGCAAGGAGGGAACCGGGGCCCCTGACTCCATGGGCCCTGATGAACGTTACCTGCCGCACCAATGGTATTTCTGTCACTGTATGGGTATAATAATATGTAAATTATATTATATCTACCGCCCCTCACCCCAAAAACGATATACTTGATAGATAGGTTCCGCCATGCAATAGAGCTGGCGATAGAGAACACTTTCAGGGATAAGTAATTTTAATTAATATAGATGGTTAAGTGATAAAAAATTGTCTGTTGAGAAAAGTAGCATGAAGATCGATGTGTGGATCCTGTTTCCTACAAGCTTGTAACATTTGTTGGCTATGGGTAACAACTAAGTTTGTGATTACTGCGTCTCCGTTCAGGAATCCTTATAAGATGCGCTGAGAAAGAACAGGCTGGAAAGTAATGTGAGCGCTGGCCAAGTTGTAAACACAATCTAGTACTCGATTGTGGCAGAGAAAGTAACAGCATGAAAACTGTCATCTCTCCAGACAACTAATCACCAAGGTGTGTCGGATATAACATTTTTTTCTCTCAACTTATCAACTTTTGCTGCATTCCTCTAATAAATAATTCACATCGCTCCCAACATTAATCAAGGTCAAATCTGGAAAAAATAAGCACAGACCCTATCCCTGCAACCAACGCGCAACCCCCCCCCCCCCTCCCAAAAGCGAAATAATCCATCCAGCCACACCCACTTCCAAATCGAGCCACACCCACATCCCAGCATGCTGTGCCCCTTTGGGGTGAGTGAACCGGGATAGTTGACCGCAATGCATAATTAATAGTTCTCTGATAACAATTTAACGCCTCATATATTCTACCGGGTTTCAAAAAATAAGATGTTGCCTACAGTAACTAATCAGATTCTAGCTGTCATTTTGTAGAATGTACTAAATAAATGGTTATGGGCAGCACAGTGGCTCAGTGGTTAGCACTTCTGCCTTACAGCACTGGGGTCATGAGTTCAATTCCCGACCATGGCCTTATCTGTGAGGAGTTTGTATGTTCTCCCCGTGTTTGCGTGGGTTTCTTCCAGGTGCTCTGGTTTCCTCCCACACTCCAAAAACATACTGGTAGGTTAATTGGCTGCTATCAAATTGACCCCAGTCTATGTGTGTGCTTGTTAAGGAAATTAGATTGTAAGCTCCAATGGGACAGGGACTGATGTGAATGAGTTCTCTGTACAGCGCTGTGGAATTAGTGGCGCTAATTCCACAGTGCTGATTGGTTGCCTATAGCAACCAATCAGATGCTAACTAGAATCTGATTGGTTGCTATAGGCAACATCTCTACTTCTTCAAACCTGCAGTTTAGTAAATATACCCCTAAGACTGGACCTATGTCACCTTTCCAAAAAGCTACACCTGGATACAGTCATCACAAATAAGATTACTGAAAAAGAGACTTCCAAAGACCTTGGGGTAGATTTATCTAACCTTCTAAAAATGCAAAGTGTTGCCTATAGCAACCAATCACATTCTAGCTATCAATTTTTTTCGAATGTACTAGATAAATGATAGCTAGAATCTGATTGGCTGCTAGGGGAAACACCTCTACTTTTCCTTTTTAAAATGATTATTAGATCTACTACCCCCTTTGGTTGCAACTAATTGTGAAGACAGAACTGGCGGCACTGAGTTTGGCGGCAGTGAGATACCTTGGCTTCGTCTTGCCACTAATTTATCCTGCTACATCGATACTCTTCAGTCACTTTCCGATAAATATATATCAGTAACATGACAATACTACAGTCAGTGTGCAGAATACAGATTTATCGTCCTATTTTTTGCCCCGCTGCATCTTTACGACATTGATTTCACCGTTTGAAATACACGAGCACAAGTTGTATATCCGATAGGGATGAAATCCTTTATTGATCTCCGAGAACATAAAAGCAGATGAGAAAACTGAAAAGAATAAACTAGGAAAGTGAGGCTGTATGTCACCAAAAGACGTTTGTCCGAATAACGGAATGGACAGGACAATAACTCTTGCTGCAGTAACAAGGCAGGCCAATTACTTCCCATTATTAGTATTATTACCCTGCTGTAATGCACAAGGGATGGTAATATATGTACAAAGTCCTGTAATATCTGTATAAATACTGAGTTCTGGAAAACACAGTTATTGTTATTATATGAGAATTAAAGTCACAACATTAATTAGCCACAAAGAAAGGTATTTTCTCAGTAGGCAAGTGGCTCTCGGGAAAGACTATAATGCAGTCTGAAGTGTCCAGCATAGCATATAATCCACAATAATGAGAACATAATAATGAGTTTGAAATCATACAGCCTCTTCTGACAAGTACATAATACAACCTTCTGAATAATTTGTAGCGCAGCCTGATTTCAACAGTATACAGTGCAGCTTTATATGCCCAGTATATAATGCAGCCCAACTGATGTCCCTTGTATAATGCAGCCCTTGCTGATGACCAGTATATACTACAGCCCTTGCTGATGACCAGTATATACTACAGCCCCAACTCATGATCAGTATATAATGCAGCCCTTTCTGATGACCAGTATATAATGCACCTCCAACTGATGACCAGTGTATTATGCATCTCCAACTGATGACCAGTATATAATGCAGCCCCAACTCATGACCATTATATAATGCAGCCCCAACTGATGACCATTATATAATGCAGCCCCAACTGATGACCATTATATAATGCAGCCCCAACTGATGACCAGTATATAATGCAGCCCCAACTCATGACCATTATATAATGCAGCCCCAACTGATGACCATTATATAATGCAGCCCCAACTGATGACCAGTATATAATGCACCTCCAACTGATGACCAGTATATAATGCACCTCCAACTGATGACCAGTATATAATGCAGCCCCAACTGATGACCAGTATATAATGCACCTCCAACTGATGACCAGTATATAATGCACCTCCAACTGATGACCAGTATATAATGCACCTCCAACTGATGACCAGTATATAATGCAGCCCCAACTGATGACCAGTATATAATGCACCTCCAACTGATGACCAGTATATAATGCAGCCCCAACTGATGACCAGTATATAATGCAGCCCCAACTGATGACCAGTATATAATGCAGCCCTTGCTGATGACCAGTATATAATGCAGCCCTAACTCATGACCAGTATATAATGCAGCCCCAACTGATGACCAGTATATAATGCAGCCCCAACTCATGACCAGTATATAATGCAGCCCTTGCTGATGAACAGTATATAATGCAGCCCCAACTCATGACCAATAAATAATGCAGCCCCAACTGATGATCAGTATGACCCAAACCATCCTTATTTGCTGAACAATATCAATGTCTTACTGTTGAAGAGGGATCAGTATTCAGAGCCCTCACAAGTGCTGTCATTGGTTCTTCAGCCCATCAGAGTTTCCAGGGCTTAAGATCACCATGCAGCTCCCAGTCAGCAAAACAAAATAACATATATTCCCCATTTATTGCTTCCTCAATCACAAATATTCCTCTTACACAGAGATTTAACTTGTTATAATGTCTATGTTTTATTACACTGTAAGGAGCATGAGTGGCCTACAATTTGTGAGACTGAAATGTATCGATTCACTAGAAACACACAGTGCATTTATGTAGTGATTCAGTCCACCGAACAGCTGCCTCCAGTGTGCTCCTCACAGTGTCTGCGTGATATCCCATTGGTTCCTAATGAACAGACTTGCCTACTTTACTCCCTTCTGGGATTGAGCAACAGAGGCGGGGCCTGCACTTGCCCCTTGGATCACGAAAAAGAAGCGGGATAGGAGAGGGTGACCTTTTCCCCCTGGAGACCTGGAAGTTTCCCAGACATTCCGAGAGTGCAGGTAAGTATGCTAATGACTCCACATCCTTTATTCTTATAAATATTGTCTCATCCCAGAATATAGCTGCCTCCACAGAAGCTCTTTAATAAATATTCTCACCATGACACTGGCTGTCAGTCTATTAGTGCAGTGTTCCTAGATATATCTGCAATGCCCCATGTAAGCCGAAGCCAGGGCTTGGCATCTTTATGTCTGCTTAGTTCCCTGTGCTTTAATTCTAGAACTCTGTGAATAAATCAAACATCCATTCCCTCCGGCTCTTCAGTTACATGTCCGGTGTTCCCCTCTATAAACGCTGCAGTAAACATTGCGTCCCCTCCCTCGAGGAACGTTCAGCTGGCTTGAATAACAGTCATATTTTATTGTTGTTATGGTATACAGAACTGCCACCAATCATTCATCCCTCTGTCTGCACACTGTGCTTACAGGGATTCCCACTACGCACGCTGTATACCGACTCTAGCTCTGCCATCTCACTTAAACCCTCAGTTCTAAGTTTATCTTTGCAATTCAATAGCGAATTTAATTACAATCCATTACAAAATGATATTATATGCGATTTATAAGCAGAGTTTATTTCCTCTATGAGGACAATAAAACACATGGACATAGCTTGTGGCACGTTCGCTAAATATTTGTATTTATAAGGAGAAGACGCGTGTACAGGTTATAACAAGAGGTTGGCGATAGTAGGTCTAGATCCACAGGGACGCTTTTTCCGGCAGACGGGAGTGAACTGGAGGAGGAAAGAGCAGTAACTCTGTTTGCATCAAATTTTTCACACTTACTGAATGACTTAAAAAAGCCTCTTCTGTAAGGACATAACCTTATGGATATGCCAAACAATTCAATTCTTCTTTCATGTACAAAATGTTCCGCTCCCAAATTTCCCCCTACTGAATCTTATAATGTGATCACTCGCAAAATAATGGGGGTCAGACTCCCAGGAATCACCACTGATAGTTACAGGCAAAAACTACTTGTGTATACGGTCCCATAGCAGGTCAGCTGTCCTATTTTTTCCAACTGATGGGCATGTGATTGCCACCCATGACTTTACATAAACGATCACAGATCAGAAACACTCATTACCCCAGTCCTTAATCAGATTTTACATGGCATGAGATAAAATACATCCATTTACATGACTGGAAATTGCACTTAATCGCATAACAGAAACATATATGAAAAATAACACAAGCTCCTAAAAAATGACATGCAACTAATTACAGACAATTGCACTCTATTTCAATTTCAGTTGAAGAGGAAGTATAATTCGCTCGTGTTTCCTAAGCCTAAAAGTTCCTAACATACTATAACTAGGTACCAATCAAATGAGGGGAAAAAAAGAAGTAAAAAATAGACAATACTTTGCTAAAAATGGATTGAAACAGTCAGTCACATCTTAATATTTACCATGATTGGCCGGGGTATTCGTGACCAATGATCAATGAGCAGCTGTCAAACCCGCCTCTTGTTGCGTCATGATGTTTCTGGCTGCCATGTTCAAAGTCCCAGCACCAATAGTTATCTCACTGGGACTTTTACAAATAATCTCCACTGTAAGCCTGAAGTTCTGTGAAGATGCAGCAAAAGACAGAGCCAACAGGATTTAGCTGCGGGAATCTGGTACTACAAGAGAACAGAAGAAGGGGTTCTCAGGGCTTAGAACCCCACAGTTTAGGTACTAAGGGTTAATGAATGGGTCATTACTTTAAAAATGAGTCCAATGTTCTTAGCTGAGCAGTATTGTTTGCTACGTTGGTCTTATGGGTGAATGTGGAGGGAGAAGAGAATAGATGACAAATATTAACATAAAGACCATAATATTATTCTTGATTAGAAGTAGACGGCATATTTTGCAGTGCTGTATATTGAGCTGATCACTTTACAAACCAACTATATATTTTACAGCAACATTGAAGAGAAAATGTAAACATGATCCTGCCCAAGTGGGCTCACAATGTAGGGTGTGTGGGGACCCTAAAGTAGATGGGAAATAACATCTACAGGAGAACATGGGAAAGGAGAAAGGGGCTAGCCTTAGGAGGAGGGTGAAAGTGGCTACCCTTAGGAGGAGGGTGAAAGTGGCTAGCATTAGGAGGGCGGTGAAATTGGCTAGCTTTAGGACGATGGTGAAAGTGGCTAGACTTAGGAGGATGCTGAAAGTGGCTAGCCTTAGGAGGGCGCTGAAAGTGGTTAGCATTAGAAGGATGTTGAAAGTGGCTAGCCTTAGGAAGATGGTGAAAGTGACTAGCCTTAGGAGGATGCTGAAAGTGGCTAGCCTTAGGAGGGCGGTGAAAGTGGCTAGCCTTAGGAGGATGGTGAAAGTGGCTAGCCTTAGGAGGACGGTGAAAGTGGCTAGCCTTAGGAAGATGGTGAAAGTGGCTAGCCTTAGGAGGACGGTGAAAGTGTCTAGCCTTAGGAGGATGCTGAAAGTGGCTAGCCTTAGGAGGGCGGTGAAATTGGCTAGCTTTAGGAGGATGGTGAAAGTAGCTAGCCTTAGGAGGGCAGTGAAAGTGGCTAGCCTTAGGAGGGCGGTGAAAGTGCTAGGCTTAGGAGGATGGTGAAAGAGGCTAGCCTTAGGAGAATGGTGAAAGTGGCTAGCCTTAGGAGGGCGGTGAAAGTGTCTAGCCTTAGGAGGATGGTGAAAGTGACTAGCCTTAGGAGGATGCTGAAAGTGGCTAGCCTTAGGAGGGCGGTGAAAGTGGCTAGCCTTAGGAGGATGGTGAAAGTGGCTAGCCTTAGGAGGACGGTGAAAGTGGCTAGCCTTAGGAAGATGGTGAAAGTGGCTAGCCTTAGGAGGACGGTGAAAGTGTCTAGCCTTAGGAGGATGCTGAAAGTGGCTAGCCTTAGGAGGGCGGTGAAATTGGCTAGCTTTAGGAGGATGGTGAAAGTAGCTAGCCTTAGGAGGGCAGTGAAAGTGGCTAGCCTTAGGAGGGCGGTGAAAGTGCTAGGCTTAGGAGGATGGTGAAAGAGGCTAGCCTTAGGAGAATGGTGAAAGTGGCTAGCCTTAGGAGGGCGGTGAAAGTGTCTAGCCTTAGGAGGATGGTGAAAGTGACTAGCCTTAGGAGGATGCTGAAAGTGGCTAGCCTTAGGAGGGCGGTGAAAGTGGCTAGCCTTAGGAGGATGGTGAAAGTGGCTAGCCTTAGGAGGACGGTGAAAGTGGCTAGCCTTAGGAAGATGGTGAAAGTGGCTAGCCTTAGGAGGACGGTGAAAGTGTCTAGCCTTAGGAGGATGCTGAAAGTGGCTAGCCTTAGGAGGGCGGTGAAATTGGCTAGCTTTAGGAGGATGGTGAAAGTGGCTAGCCTTAGGAGGGCAGTGAAAGTGGCTAGCCTTAGGAGGGCGGTGAAAGTGCTAGGCTTAGGAGGATGGTGAAAGAGGCTAGCCTTGGGAGAATGGTGAAAGTGGCTAGCCTTAGGAAGATGGTGAAAGTGGCTAGCCTTAGGAAGATGGTGAAAGTGGCTAGTCTTAGGAAGATGGTGAATGTGGCTAGCCTTAGGAGGATGGTGAAAGTGGCTAGCCTTAGGAGGACGGTGAAAGTGGCTAGCATTAGGAAGACTGTGAAAGTGGCTAGCTTTAGGAAGATGGTGAATGTGGCTAGCCTTAGGAGTATGTTGAAAGTGGCTAGCCTTAAAATAATGGTGAATGTGGCTAGCCTTAGCGTGATGGTGAAAGTGGCTATCTGTCAGAGGACTCGGAGTACGGACAGCGATTATGAAAGAAATGGATAGGCTTCTTTGACAAGAGGAAACTTGAAGAACTGTTTAAAGGTTATGAAAGTTAATGAAAAACAATGTCAATAACAACAGAGGAAAAGGGACCTCAGAGACTTTGTTTCAGATTATATGAAGGCCAGGGAGCAGTATAGTCAGGCAGTGGTTAATGCAAGTAGAATAGAAAGCAGGAATATTAGTAGTAGCAAGGTTATATTACCACTATAGGTCACTAGTAAGACCTCACCTTGAGCAATGTGTACAGTTCTGAAGGAACTAGCTCCCATAAGACATTAAAAAGAAAAAAAATCACAGAAGAGGCTATAAAAATGGTGCATGTCCTGCTTAGATGAGTAAAGGGGCAGAAGAAATCTGATGAAAACATTCAAATATATCAAAAGTATTAATGGACGTCAGGAAGGCATTATTTATATAAATAAGCCGATCTCTACAACAAAGGGACACCTTGAAATTGTAGTGGAGAGGGCTGAAAAGTAAAAAAAGGAAGAACTTTTTAACATAAAGGGTGATAGGTCCATAGGATAGTCTTCCAGCAGGTGTGGTGGGGAACCATACAGTAAAATAATTCAAGATATGCATGGGAGAAATATATGGCTACTGTTAATACTTGTAAGTATTACAAAAAAACATCAAGCATAAAAAACACTTAAAGAAAACCAAAACTTCCCTCCTGAAGAACAAACACACACAAAAAGATCAGAGTAAATGGACCTGAAGGTTCTTATCCGCCTCCTCATTCTATGTTCCCATGTTTAAGTCTGATAGGATGAAATAGATCCATAGATTGGTGGCTCCATGGACATTTGGAATGTAATGAGGTTGAGAGAGTGGAGGACATTAGAATGTCATTGAAGGATTGCACAGGGCTACTGGTAGAATATCTATTGGTTGGGATTGAAAATTACATATGAAAAGATTTGAGGATGGATTTGTACCTTAGGATCAGCACTTTTTTATTATGGGTATAAAGATTAGCAGTTAAAAGCAGCAGGTAACAAGTTGAGCAGAGTCCAGTTAGGACAAAGTTACAATAATCCAGGTAGGAAATGTATGGAGTGGACCTGGAGCTTGATTGCACCATGTGTTGGAGATATGCCTATCCCAGACATGTTATATGACAGAAGTGGTAAAATATGGAGATTACCTGAATACATGAGATACAAGTGAGTGTAGTTTGAATCCAAGACAGCAGGCTTAGGAGCTAGGTAGAGTGGCATGGTAGCAGCCATTGACTATTGGCATGCACGACTTAAGTATAAGGCAAGTGAATCACAAGTTCAGCAAGGTCCGTGCTGGTGTGCATTACACACTCTCAGCCTTATCACCAGGCTCCAAAGGACTCAGCCTGTTCCCAAGACCCTGTTTTTCCCGACTTCCCTCTGGGCCCTTAATGCATCTCAGATGTCAGTGACGGATGCCAGCTCTTTACATGTGCCCACTGAGCCACCCCATGACTATTAGAGATCAGATAGTGAGAAGGTGGCAGGAACAGTATCAGATCTGCTTTTTCTGTGGTTAGTTTTCGATGCCTTTGCAACAACCTTAAACAAATGCCTGAAAGAGAGTTGGAAATTTAGGCTGATACAGAGAGAGTGAGCTCAGGGTAAAAGAAATAGATCTAAGTGTCATCGCGGTATACCTGATACCGGAGCCGGCAGTTGGATGTCTCAGGGAGCAGTACCTTAATAAGACCTATTGGCAGCCTGCTCTCCACTCTACTGCCAGCCCAGAGATCATTTCACTTAATCCCGGCAGTCTCTGACAGCTGCTCTGCGCCTGTTCCTCGCTCCTGCCTCCTTCAATCGCTTTCCTTTCACACAATTTTCCCTTTCAGCTGCGAGATGCCAGAACACAGCGCAGTAATTACCGTCTTCCGTTTAAGGCAGCAGGAGAGGAGAGTCAGTTGGGAAGGAATACCAGAGACACAATAAAAGAGAAAAAGACTCTTTTTTAAAATTCATGAGACAAAGAAAAAGCTTGTTGTGAAATAATACAGATAAAAGATATATTTTTTTGTACACGCAGCATTCTCACTTTCTGCGGCTGAAAACAGACTTGGCTTCAAGGGACATTTGTGTAATAAGAAGCAGTGGTACTGAGCTCAGGCTCCAGTGCCGTTTATGATCAGCTTAATGCATATCCGACAACGAGGGTTAGGCTGGGTATACACTACAGGTACTCACCCAATTATCGGGCCAATCATATAATAAACGACCGTTAGGTCTGATATCGCATTAGCGTGTGCACTGCAACGATGAACGTTTATCGTTCCAAAGCACATCGTATTGTTTGTTTTAATTTTATAAACGGACTAAAAATTTCTATACATGACGGAACAGTGTCAGGCAAATTCTGCAGTGTGTACGCACTCTCGACCAGATCTCCATAGAGTTTACAGAGTCACAATCTTTTCACCCGATGGTTATGATAACTCCCTACCTTTTCTGCTGCCTCTCCTCCTTCTTTCCCCTTCCCCGCCCCTGTCCCCCTATTCTCCCTCTCTCCCCTGCGTCTCTCTGTCTGTCCACCCCTTCCCTTAGATTGTACGCTCCTCTGAGCAGGGCCATCTCTCCTCCTGTTTCCACCACTTCTAACTCTACTCTCCAGCTACTTTGCCCTCCTCCTCGAGGACCCTCCTCCCCCCGTCCCCTCTGGGGGTCTCCCTGTCTTCTGCGCCCTCCTTCTTGGGCTCCGTTGTTTGCCGATCCTCCCTCCCCCTCTAGCTGTGCATTGAGCTTATTGAGTTACTGTGCTTACTGTTTACTGTACTGTGCTGTCTCACCTTGTATTGTAATTCGTTTTGTCCCTGTACGGAGCCACGGACACCTTGTGGCGCCCTATAAATAAAAATTAATAATAATTAAAAAAAATGAAGAGCACAGATCTGAAGGTAAATCATGTAATACGTGTATCAGCTGCTGAGCGGGACTTTCAGTCGTTGGGAAAACCATTAACGATATCGCATCGGGAGAACTTTTCTGTAGTGTGTACCCAGCCTTACTCACCAGCATTGCTTAAAGGTGCAAACATGTATGAAACGCAACTAATCAGACATTAGACATTTTCTTTCATTGTCTAACTTGCAATCGTCAGATAAAAAGTAATTGCTGGTAGGTGATGATGACGTTAGTACAGATTTGCACCTTTGACCATTGTTAGTGAGTAAGGCTGGGTACACACTACAGGGATTTCAGTCGATTATCATGCAAGCCACACGATAAACGTCCATTCGGTCCGATATCGATTTAGTGTGTAAGGTCCAACGCTGAGCAATTATCAATCCAAATCACATCATATCGTTTTTTATTTTTAAACAGAACTAAAAATCTCGTTCAGCAATTCAGCAATGGGACAATGTTGCTCCAATTCTGCAGTGTGTATGCACTCACGGCCGGCAGTGTCCATAGATCTCTATGGAGGGTGCAGACTCTGTTCAGCCGATGGTTATGACAGATGAAGAGCACAGATCTGAAGGTAAATCTTGTAAAACATGTATACTGTGTACACATGAACTACACATGCTGGCATGCTGATTGGGACTTTTTTATTTGTCAGTTGTTTGCAAAATCGTTAAAGACATCGCATTGGGAGAAATTTTCTGCAGTGTGTGCCCAGCCTTACCCTCAATGCACTAATGATGTACCAGCAAGTCTTTCAAAATCACATGACTTTATTAAAGAAATAACAAATAATGGACATTTCCAAACATGAATAAGTGCAAATGCATATTTGCTTACAGGTTAATGCACACATTTAAAGGCCAAAATGTCAGCACTTATGGGGGATGTATGTTCTTCTGGGAGGAGTTGGGCAGGTCGTGTGGGGAGAGGGGCTAGATTAATGCTGATTAAATGCATTTTTAC
Organism: Mixophyes fleayi; assembly: GCF_038048845.1. Taxonomy (NCBI): domain Eukaryota; kingdom Metazoa; phylum Chordata; class Amphibia; order Anura; family Limnodynastidae; genus Mixophyes; species Mixophyes fleayi. Next base: position 134,997,856 of record NC_134409.1, read on the forward strand.
ATCTATGTTTCTGCCCCCATGAAAAATGTAGATTTTGTTTTGCAGGGTGTGATTATCTAAATGTAACAAAGGGGGGAAGAAAGCACATTTAAGGAGGTGTGTATGGGGAAGGGGGGGGGGGGGGATAATAGCCCTTTTTTCCTACAAAAGGACTTGATTTTTACACCTAATCTGAGTTGGCAATGATTGGGCCTCATCCTCTATAATTGGATGAATTTTGCACTTTTGTGGAAAGTGCATTTCTAGGCAAACATTGACCAACGTAAAGAGGACTTTCAAACACCCACAGTGATACGTGTAATTAAAAAAAACCAACAGGGTAAAGATGGCGCTAATGAGATGTGCAGTGAATTAAAATTTGCAAATTTGTGCCATCTCCACCATATAGTGTTTTTTGGTATTCTGTTTCGGGGTTATGATTGGATGAGACCCATGAGGGTATATTTACTAAACTGCGGGTTTGTAAAAGTGGAGATGTTGCCTATAGCAACCAATCAGATTCTACCTGTCATTTTGTAGCATGTACTAAATAAATGATAACTAGAATCTGATTGGTTGCTATAGGCACCATCTCCACTTTTTCAAACCCCCCAGTTTAGTAAATATACCCCTTGGTGTGGTGGGCTGCACATTGAGAGGTTTGCGCCGGGCATTCTAAATCTTTTCCTTGTTTGTCGTACATATAATAAAGTCAGAGCCAGCGTTCCCTCACTCTCATGAGCAAGTTAATACATAAATGTAGATAAACCGAGCAGTATTTTAAGAGTAACACTTGAAAGCTGTAACTATTACACAACATTCTGGTCCTAAAGTGGAAGTTGGACTCTTGGGTTCACTCTTCCCGCCATGTGCATTTTGAGGTTGATCCGCCAAGGACCAAAAATGCGCTTAAACAGACGCAGTTACGCAAATAGAAACGCTGCACCTGTCTGCATGTTTTCCGGTTCATTAGTGAGCCTTATTGTATTTAAATCAATAAGTGAGTGGGAGCTTTGACGGTTTCCAATATGAATATTTAAAAATCCTAATCTGTTCCTAAACGGGTGAATTTGCGGATTTGTCATCTAATATGTAAGTAGCCCTTTAATGTGAATTTGTCACACTGTATGTAGCACAATACATTTCTAAAACATTCACAGTATAAAAAAAAGGATTGTATCATTGTATGATTGTAGTATCTTTACTATTCAGATATTTTTATTTTTAAGGAACAGTTTATTTTTATTTAAAAAAAAATGACTACTCAGCAACACAAAATATTAACAGTAGACTCCGGCAGTATGACATTGTGAGGATTCTAAGTAGTAAGTGTCATTTTTAAACTAGTAGAGATATTCACTCAACTCACAATGAATCTGCCCAGTGACTTCAGCACTGATACCTCTTGTACAGTTCAGTTTACGTTCCCCTGAACTACATCACTGGAAGGTATAGAGGGAACTTGTGTCAATCTGTACAGTTTATAGACCTTTTCTCTCTACAGTTATGTGCTGTTCAGTGTAATTAACTGTTTCTCTTGATATAAGGGTCTGGATCAGGGAACGAAAATCTGGCTAAAATACATTTACACAGATTTCTGTAAAAGTCAGATTTTTATTAAACCCTGTTTCATATATACCCGTAACCACCCACCTGATTCATACAAAGGTTTCTCTTTTTATCATACAGACCCACGTTTAGACCAGTAATATAGGAGTAGACCGAGCAGAGACCTTGTTACTAAGAGATACAAATTTTGTAACTATTTGGTTTATAACGTGGACATGAAATCTCTGTTGCAAAATATGATGTAGCAAATAATTATAACGATAATAATAATAATAATAATAATAATAATAATAATAGTTATTATAGTAACTGTTACTCAGAGTGACAATTTGTCACTATTTGTTGTGTTATTATTTGTTTTGTTACAAAGAAATGAAATCAGAGCTGTAAAAATGTATAAAGAAAATAAATATAGTAATAGTAATAATAGCTGTAAACATTACTGCTAATAAATAGAACAAATACATAATAATTATTTCCTAATTTTCTCATAACCAAATTTAAAATGCAAAAAAACAACAACATAACCCTTGGTACAACCAGTATACATTAATTGTTTTTCAATGAACCCAAAACAGCAGCAGAAAGTGAGGCAGCCGGGACTTGGGACCAAAACATAATATATGCAATAGGTGAGGGGGTCAATAGACCAGTGAGATTAGCTTCAGCTGCTAAGGATGGTAACATTAGCATAGTAAGAGCTGCAATGGGCTCATGAGACCTGGCTGAGACATTGGGGGTAGTAAGGCTCACTGCTTACCGCTCACGCACAGGCTGAGGCTGCACAAGCCTTCATCACACGTCTCATCCTGGCTGTCAGGGTCTTCCTCCTCCTCTCCTGCCCTGGTGCTCTCCCTCCTCTTCCTCCGAGAGGGTCTCCTGACGCTGCGGAGCACCTTGTTCACCCTGTTCATCAGGCTGCTTCTTCCTCTGCTTGGTCCAAGTGTGTAAAGGTCAGTTCAGCTCCCAGAGGGTTTATTACCCGGGCTGAGGATGTCTTTGCACAGGAGCTGAGTCTGTGGGTGGTGTGTGGGCAGAAGCTGGAGTATCCCCCCACCCTGATAATAACTCTCAGGGTTATTTTCTTATTGCTGGAGGGGTAATAACTCCTTGCTGGATGCTGCGGGGGTAATAACGCCTTTCTTGATGCTGGGGAGTGGGGTGGAAGTAATAGCCCCTTGATGGATTGTGTGGGGGGGGGGGGGGTGGTAATGACCCCTTGCTGGATGCTGGAGGGGTAATAACTCCTTGCTGAATGCTGGAGGGGTAATAACTCCTTGCTGGATGCTGGAGGGGTAATAACTCCTTGCTGGATGCTGGAGGGGTAATAACTCCTTGCTGGATGCTGGAGGGTTATTAACTCCTTGCTGGATGCTGGAGGGGTAATACTCCTTGTTGAATGCTGGAGGGGTAATAACTCCTTGCTGGATACTGCAGGGGTAATAACGCCTTTCTGGATGCTGGGGGGTGGGGTGGAAGTAATAGCCCCTTGATGGATTCTGGGGGGGGTAGGGGGGTAATGACCCCTTGCTGGATGCTGGAGGGGTAATAACTCCTTGCTGAATGCTGGAGGGGTAATAACTCCTTGCTGGATGATAGAGAGATAATAAATCCTTGCTGGATGCTGGAGGGGTATTAACTCCTTGCTGGATGCTGGAGGGTTATTAACTCCTTGCTGGATGCTGGAGGGGTAATACTCCTTGTTGAATGCTGGAGGGGTAATAACTCCTTGCTGGATACTGCAGGGGTAATAACGCCTTTCTGGATGCTGGGGGGTGGGGTGGAAGTAATAGCCCCTTGATGGATTCTGGGGGGGGGGTAGGGGGGTAATGACCCCTTGCTGGATGCTGGAGGGGTAATAACTCCTTGCTGGATACTGGAGGGGTAATTGCCCGCTGCTGGATGCTGGAGGGGTAATAACCCCTTGCTGGATGCTGCAGGGGTTAGATGGAAGTCCACGTTTAGGAAGCTGCTAGCTCTCCTCAAGCTGAAGGATGAACTGCCGCTTAGATCCCACAAAGCTCAGCTCCTGTCAGCGGGGAAGGCAGAGCGACATGTGGAACAGATACATCACGTTGTTACTGTTCATACAGCAGTAACTTCACTGGCATTCTCCTGGTAGCTAAATAGAGGGGAAGGAGAGAGGCACAGCAATAGGAGATGGCTCTGTGTGTAACGAGTAGGCGATTTGATTGTCAGTTCTTCAGAACAGCATAGACAGGTGCTGTACAAAAAGATCTATGTATATATATATATCTAATCCGCCTATCTAGTTCATGTATATCTATCTATCTCATATATATATATATATATATATATATATATATATATATATATATATATATATATACTGTATATATCCTATCTATCTATCTATCATCTCTCTATTAATCTATCACCTATATTTTATCTATGTGTCTATCTATGTCATATATCTATCTCCTTTATATCTCCTATCTATCGATCTATCTATCTCATGTATATCTAAGATCTATCTATCTCATGTATATCTAAGATCTATCTATATATCTATCTATCTATCTATCTATATATCTCATATATATCTATCTATCTCTCATATATATCTAAGATCTATCTATCTATCTATCTATCTATCTATCTATCTATCTATCTATCTATCTATCTCATATATATCTAAGATCTATCTATCTATCTATATATCTCATTTATATCTAAGATCTATCTATCTCATATCTATCTATCTATCTCATATATATCTAAGATCTATCTATCTATCTATCGCATGTATATCTAAGATCTATCTATCTATCTATCTCATATATAACATTCTCCTATATATCTCCTATCTATCTATCTATCTATCTATCTATCTATCTATCTATCTATCTCACATATATCTAAGATCTATCTATCTATCTATCTATCTATCTATCTATCTATCTATCTCATATCTATCTATCTATCTATCTATCTATCTATCTATCTATCTATCATCTATCTATCTATATCCTATCTATATATCTCATATATATCTAAGATCTATCTATCTATCTATCTATCTATCTATCTATCTATCTATCTCATATCTATCTATCTATCTAACATTACATCTATCGAACATCTATCTAACATAACATCTATCTATCTATCTATCTATCTATCTATCTATCTATCTCATATCTATCTATCTATCTATCTCATATCTATCTATCTATCTATCTCATATCTATCTATCTATCTCATATCAATCTATCTATCTATCTATCTATCTCACATATATCTAAGATCTATCTATCTATCTATCTATCTATCTATCTCATATCTATCTATCTATCTATCTATCTATCTATCTATCTATCTATCTATCATCTATCTATCTATATCCTATCTATATATCTCATATATATCTAAGATCTATCTATCTATCTATCTATCTATCTCATATCTATCTATCTATCTAACATTACATCTATCGAACATCTATCTAACATTACATCTATCTATCTATCTATCTATCTATCTATCTATCTATCTATCTCATATATATCTATCTATCTATCTATCTCATATCTATCTATCTATCTATCTATCTCATATCTATCTATCTATCTCAATATTTTAAATGTAGCGCATTAAAAAGCTTTTAATCAAGCCAGTGAACATATGCACTTGATTTATACACACATTAAGTATGTGTCATCAGAATGTAGAAACACCCTAAGTATGCCATTAATCCTCCAGATGCTCTAATTAGAGGAAGGTTTAAAACTTCAAACAAGCGGATCCCTCCGCTCGGAGCGCGGATGTGGGGTAAAAACAGGAGAAACTGCAAGAGCTGCAGTAGTTTAGGACAGAGAGGAGACTATCGCAGTGTGATGGGATATTAGAGAATTGTACGGGAGGGGGGATTTGTGGTAACAATTTACTCAAGAGTATCAGAGGAAATTCACGTCCGAATCCACTCATTAGAAAATGGTTCCAGCCTGTATTGCAGAATATAGGCCAATGATGATAGACAACAGGTGGCCTGGTAGTGTGGGGCCCGATTGCTAGACCAAAGGCCACATATGGAGCGCGAGAAATATTATATTGCCAACCACTGATTGAGTTCACTATGGTTCCCTAGTCAGCCCCAATAGAGATTGTTATATTGTTGTCTTATTGTAATGGCTAGGCTGTGCACTAAAGTCTACTCCACCTGTGCACGAGTCACTCTTACAAGCAATGAGCTTATGGCAGTGTTGGCTAACCCAGTGGTTCCCAAACTTTTGCAGTTCGCGGCACCCTTAGAGTCTCCAAATTTTTTCAAGGCACCCCTCCAAAATAATTACTGAGCAGTCCTGTTTTAGAAGTAGTTGGGTCAAAAAATTGTAATAAGTATTTAGGTCACGACAAAAATACTTATTTAGTTGTATGCAAAAATGCCCCTCTGCATCCAGAGACACTGCCCCTCTGCATCCAGGGACACTGCCCCCTCTGCATCCAGACACTCTGCCCCCTCTGCATCCAGGCACTGTGCCCCCTCTGCATCCAGGCACTCTGCCCCCTCTGCATCCAGGCACTCTGCCCCCTCTGTCACGCTGTCCCCTCCTCTGCCCTCTGTCACGCTGTCCCCCCTCCACTGCCCTCTCTCACGCTGCCCCCTCTGCCCTCTGTCACGCTGTCCCCTCTGCCCTCTGTCACGCTGTCCCCCTCCTCTGCCCTCTGTCACGCTGTCCCCCTCCTCTGCCCTCTGTCACGCCGTCCCCTCCTCTGCCCTCTGTCACGCTGTCCCCTCCTCTGCCCTCTGTCACGCTGTCCCCCTCCTCTACCCCCAGGCACGCTGCCCCCTCTGCAGCCCTCTGTCACGCTGCCCCCTCTGCAGCCCTCTGCTGCCCGCTGTCCCCCTCCGCTGTCACACTGTCCCCCTCCGCTGTCACACTGTCCCCCTCTGCTGTCACACTGTCCCCCTCCACTGTCACACTGTCCCTCTGCTGCCCCACTGTCCCCCTCTGCTGCCACCTGTCCCCCTCCGCTGCCACACTGTCCCCCTCTGCTGCCACACTGTCCCCCTCTGCTGCCACTGTCCCCCTCCCCTGTCACCCTGTCCCCCTCTGCTGTCCACTGTCCCCCTCCGCTGCCACACTGTCCCCCTCCGCTTCCACACTGTCCCCCTCCGCTGCCACACTGTCCCCCTCCGCTTCCACACTGTCCCCCTCCGCTGCCACACTGTCCCCCTCCGCTTCCACACTGTCCCCCTCCGCTGCCACACTGTCCCCCTCCGCTTCCACACTGTCCCCCTCCGCTGCCACACTGTCCCCCTCCGCTTCCACACTGTCCCCCTCCGCTGCCACACTGTCCCCCTCTGCTTCCACACTGTCCCCCTCTGCTTCCACACTGTCCCCCTCCGCTGCCACACTGTCCCCCTCCGCTTCCACACTGTCCCCCTCCGCTGCCACACTGTCCCCCTCCGGTGCCACCATCCTTTTCACTCTGCCCCACGCCAGACATAAAAAAAAGAGAAGACAGAAACTTACCAATCAGCGCGGCGCCGGGACCCAGCAGCCTCCTCTCTCCCGCAGCTGTCACTGAATATAGACGTCAGTGACAGCTGCTGCGGGAGAGAGGAGGCTGCTGGGTCCCGGCGCCGCGCTGATTGGTAAGTTTCTGTCTTCTCTTTTTTTTATGTCTGGCTCGCGGCACCCCTGGGAGCTGCGGCGCACACTTTGGGAACAGATCCGGGCTAACCTGTAACACTCCAGATGTTGTGAAACTACAAGTCCCAGCATGCTTTGCCAATATATAGCAGCTTATCGCTGGAAGGGTATGCAGGGACTTGTAGTTTCACAACACCTGGAGTGTCACAGGTTAGCCAACACTGGCTTATGGGAACCTGGCTTCTATATGCAATTTTCCCACAAAACCACTCCCTTAAAGAACAAGTAAAAACATTATTTCACAATGATATGTATATAAGAAACATTGGATCATAAGCCTTTGTATATATTAGTAGATATAATAAATACAAATTTTTAAAAGTCTGGACCAAATCACTATAGATATATTGTATATTGATACATTTAGTACCTTCCTGTTAGATTAATGTATTAAACTTGTATGTGATTCCTATGCATTGTTTGTGAATGTATTTTACGAGAAGAATGCATGCTATACAATCTGTAATATTTAATCTTGTACATTATTGTCAACATTTATGTTAAATAAACACGATGGAAAAAAATAAAATAAAATAAGTAAAATACATATAAATTATGCCTTACTGAGCTGAATAAAATACATGAAGTGATTGGAGTTTTTTTATACTTAACTAAATACTTTATTTTGAAAGCAAAGCAATTTATAAATGATTTTAATTTGATAATATAAAGCAACGAAACGCGTTAAAGAGACCAAAGGTACGTGGACGATGTTCACTGGAATGTTACCACTGCCAGGATTTACAATGCTATCACTGGCAGTAAACCTTACCATATTTTACGATAATGCGATAACAAGACATGGATCTCTTCGTCTGCTGATAAAAGTGGCTCATAGTATGTTCGTTGTCAGTCAGCTATGGGCGCCAGCAGATTCCCGTTTTCCAAACACTTTGCTGGTCTTGTGATATTGAAAACAGAGTACACAATAGAATGTTGCCACTTACAATAATTTATCAAAGTCCAGTGGTCACTTCCAAAAACTTAAGTCCCATTAGGGCTCTAGTAGGTGTAAATATCTAATTGCCTGCCTGGGCCAGGCTACTATTAGATATTATAATCTTTGCTGTCAAATCTCTGCATCAGAAGTTGGAAATATTCAGCGACATGAGCTTTCATTTTATAGATATTATCCATCATCAGCTCTTTTCTTGAGTCCTATAAGGTATAGCTTGTGTGTGTGTAATGGAATAGGTTTTTCAACCCTTATCAACATGAGGTAAAGTCTAATCATGAGTAAATTCTCTTGGCCCTCAATAATTAAGAGCTTATGAACAGCATCATGGGTTAAGCCCTCAAAGAACGTTGTATAGTAACAGTGACAGTGTCTGGAGGAACTGAGGAAGAGCAAAATGACTTTAACGTACGTAAAATCAAGGAAATCGCTTCAGAAATGCCAAACTTCCTGGTATGTGATTCATTTGTTTGAAGTCACCTCAAGCTGATAATTTTCAGTTCCCCCATTTATTTGATGTCTAGCAAGCGGCACAACTCTTAACAGATGGATCTCCCTCGTCTGACAGACCAACCCTCCGCATGACCTGTGAAGTCTGGTGGAAATGGGTAGGGAGGAGAGCTAGAAACCTGCCAGCTCTATGACATAAAACTAAGGATGGAAGAAAGTAGGGGGTTTGGAAGCTATTAAGTGTCCTTCAGAAATGTATACCTAAAAGAGCTAGTAGGCCCATCGTTTAACGGGTGGCTCCTCGTTTGTAGAGAATGGATAGGAGGGGTTAACTATCCTGGAAATTGGGTAGTGAGTGACTTTGGTGGAGCCAAGTTGGTTTCTTAAGCAACGGCCATGTGTGTCCACTCTCAGGATTGTGATAGTGTACCTGCACTTACTTGCATTATGATGGATAACGACTGCTTGTTGAGGCAAAGGTCTCAGGAAGGCTCCAGATGGCTGAATAGCTCCTAAGTAAATTGGGTAGGGCGACACCTTAGTCAGGTAACTCAGCATCTGGGCTTTTCCTGCCGAGATGGCTTTTCAGAGGCCACTTTCACATAGTCCCTAGTTTCTCCTGGCCAATTAGAAAACACATTATGAGCGTGATCAAGGCATGGTGATGCTACAATGAGAAGTTGAGGTGTCCATATATCATTTGGAACACAAAGCCAATGAATGGATCTGCTTTATGATATCTCAGAGAACGGAATCTCCTTTTTTCACCCGCCTCAAGTTCTGCAGTGGGCATAATGATAGGACGTTGGTCAAGAGCTTATTGACACTTTAATGAAGGACACTGCCCTTTTAACACTTTCTGTGAGTATCAGCTTTAATGATTCTCTTGTGGAGGGGCCCACTAGGTGTTTTAGAAGGACACAGTGGAAGACCAGCCCTCGGGGCGGTAGAAAGCCAGAGGACACCAGTGCGCATCCTAGAGAGAGGATCGGGATTCAGTCTGTATGCCAGGAAGCCACTCTGATTAGAAATGGTTTTTGTTTTGTATTTTTTTTATTCCCTTTGTTTTCAAAGTAGCCCCTAGGTTTTCTAGTAATTTTAAATTGGTCAGTGATCACAGCGATGTGGTTAAGAAAAAATGATTAAAGGAAGTTGAGCTTGGAAGGATGGAAAGTCCATTTGTTTCAATTCTGTTTTCAAACATGAGGGTCTGTCCCCTCACCATCGTACCTAAAAAGGAGGTGAGTAAATTCCCATAACTTGTACTTCCAAGGATGTGCAAAATCAGGTTGTTTTGGAAGGAGGTGGAGAAGCAACCCACTAATGTAGGAACACCTCCCTGCTGAACTTCCTTTAAGTATCTCTTCTTACAATAAGAAGTCTAATTGCTGCCCCCGACCACCCAGCTTCCCCTATCAGAAACAGGAAACTTCTGTGCCCCAAAGGACATCAACGACAAGGGCATAACTACCAAAGGTGCTAGGGGTACAGCTGCTATGGTGCCCACAGGTGAGGAGGGCCAGCCTTCCCTGTCAAAGCCCCATATGTATGTGAGTTTTTCATTGTTGGGGAGTATTTGGTGGCCGTTGCCAAACTTTTGCTATGGGCCCCAACAATGTTTAGTTACACCCCTGCTTGACGATGTATTTTATGGAGTCATTTAATTCCTTTGTGAAGGCTCTTTAGCGCCACGTTGTGCTTCCTGAACCTTTATAGAGTTCGTGTGCAGTATGGATGTCACGCATTGGCGTTTGACCCTTTCTATACCACAAAGGCCACGTATTCTTTATAAGAAATCCTAATTTGTATAAAAATGTATATTAGATATTTTCAGTCTCAGTTCTCTGCCCACGCAGCTGAAAATTAGTCAAATTGTACTGAACCGCTAGTGCTCGGGGATAAGCTTTAACTTTTTTTAATCCCAGAAGGGAAAAAATGGAATTTAAAATTCAAGCTGATGTAACAGTTTCTTAGACTTTTCACTGAAATAATAAATTCAAACATCCGGAAAAGAAATTAAAGCAGTTTCGCCTCTGGGACTCAATTATGATGTTACAGGGCCAGAGATAACCACAACATGCTGGTATGGTTATAGTACATTGCGGGTCAGGTTCATACATTTCCGAAACAAGAGAAAGCTGCAAACAAGGCAGGGCTCGGCCTGTCAACCTTCCTGTGCTGAACCATCAGCAAAGGATGTTTACAGCCCGTAGGCAAAACTCAGCACTCTAGATAACAATTCACTACAAATCCCAACACTAGCCGGGAATGATGTTCAGCTCAACAACAACAAGTGTGCAAAAAGGTTTTCCCACTAGCTGGGGACATCGCCAACTCGGCTAAGCTTTAGAAATGTAAGCCCGTTTTTATGGATGTCCCCATAAGATCTTTTAAATAGAGATTTTAATAAATCAATATACACAAACACGGAATAATATTCCTGCTGCAAGGCTTGGCATGCCTTTTGTAAGATAACAAGTGTCTATTGATTATTATGGGCCATTATACTCTGAGACTTTAGAACCAAAAATAGTGACGCTACTTTAAGTCTCAAATCATTGAGGCACATATATCATGCATCAATGATGTATATGGTCCCTAATGAAGTCGTAGGCTGCATTCTCATGTAGCTCAAATATTTTAAAAATGTTTCTACTTTCGGCAAATCAGAAACTTAGATCTGAAATTTTCATGATGAAGTTTACCATATAAATTTCAGTGATCTTAAGAGAGAGATTAGTATGTCCTTGAATCTTTGATGTTCAACTAACAAAAAGATCACAGGAGAATTAAGCAGATTATTTATTTTTGCTTATTAATACGAACGTAGAGGTGTTAACAACTGTCGGTGATAGGAAAAGTGAGTGAGAAACATGAGGAAATAGGGCTCTGGGCTAAGATTTTAATTATATTTCCAGAGATATTCCTAAAAATAAACCCCGATAGCTACAGAAAACATACTTATTGTCATAACAGCCTATTTAAGGCACATTTGGGTGTGGCTCACAAGCCAGCCCTTGCTAGATGTAAACCCCTATACCTGGGAGGTGAGTGCATCTGATTTTAACTGAATTTGAATGGAGTTTAAAGCATATAGATCAGTGTAGGACCTGCATATAATGTGGTGCCCTTGACGCTGGGATGCAGGCTTAAAGGTTTTGATCAAAATATGAACTAATACCTCATGTTTTCATTTTGCTAGACGCACACAGATGTGCAGTGTAAAGGATAAGCTCTGACAACTGTCTTTTTGTTTTGTATACAGAAAACATATTTGCCTACTGTACGTGAATGTTTGGGAGACGAACTGAGTGATGAAACAATTTGTGGCATTTTGAGCAGGAGGAATCAGCACCTATTATGATGTGAATCAGGTCACCATGCCCACAGAACATGACACTTACACCTCAAAAAAAGTAGGCGACTTGAGTTCGGCTGCTGCGGCCAAATTGGTGGTTCAAATTCACAGCTCAGTTAAAATAAAACATGTAAAAATAAACTATAACCTTTTGCCTGTTGTAGCTCAAATAGCTGCATTTTATAGTATGTTTAAATTAGGTTTATTTTGAAGAGCGAACTCTACGGCGTTCAAAGTTCAAACTCAACATTCGCATTGGAAAACCGTTAATGTAGCCATTAAAACTCCAACACGCTGGGACTGGGGAGAACGTGGTCGAATCTTTTCACCGTGCTCAAATTTGGCTCAGTTTTTTTAGTCTATGTTAAGTTCGATTATTTATGAGTTTCTGAGCTTGAGAGCCAGTTCTACAAACCGGTTTGAGAATCACTGCGAAACAAATTTGACATCTTTACCACTGGGTTATGGGGTATTATGATGCTACAAGTTAACCCGTGCATGATACTCATGCATTCTAGTCAAATCAAGCTACTTAAGGTCTTAAAAAGGTTCTTGTCATGCATTTGGGCCTAGCCCAGGCCTCCTCAGGGGAAGAGCGTTACTTCCCGACGCAAGCGCCCTTTTTAATGTGTGTTCATGAGGTAAAATTACCTCACGAAAATGAGTTTGACCCCTCAACTCGTAAACTTAGCCTTTACTATCCCTCCCACGGGGGGAAGGGGGGATGATGGAAGTTAACTGACTTCACTATTCTAATTTTTTTGTCAAATAATGTCAGTATACCAAATTTCAGGTCAATTGGATGAGCCCTTTCTGAGAAAATAGTTTTTTCCACACACACACACACACACACACACACACACACACACACACACACACACACACACTAACACATGCCGCTAGGCTTTTACTTTTACGTTTCAATATTAGATAATGCTAAGAATTTAGTAGGTCAGTGTAGTATATAACTCCGCCTTGCAGGTGGCGCTGCAGCTTGAGGGATTTTTTCCACACACAGACTAACACACGCCGCCAGGCTTTTATATTATAGATATGGGGGTATTATGAACCTATATATGCCAGCTTTGTGATGCAAAGACCCATTTGTGGCATATCACCACATGGGTGGGGCCAAGATTATGTGATCTGCGTCACCCTGCACTTGCCGCGTTACCTCCCCCTCCAGGATCTCCCAGATGGGAGAGTTTAAAAGTTGGGCGATCGCAATAGGAGGACAACAGCGGAACCTGTACTGCCGTTGTTCATGTTAAATAAGCTTTCCCATGTTTTGCATGGGGGAGGTTTCACCAATAGACCTGGCGATAGTGATCTCTGGCAATCACAGACAGGAATAGATTACACTAAATCCCCTTAATAAGGCTTTTTTTTTCTTTTTTTTGATAAATAGGACCCTAAATCTCATTATAAAATAAAGCTGCCTTAATGCAAAAAAAAAATTAAATTTAAAACCCTTGCATCACAATATGGTTCATCCAAGTGCAAATTTACACCCTTCAGCTAAATTTGCTTCTAAATGAGGCCCGAAAAATCTATCTTTAGGAAGACAAAAACTGCTAATTACTTTAATTGCCGTGACAATCTATAATTTCCCCATTCAATGGTACAAACTGCCTATTTATCATGATAATTATTTGTTCCATAAGGACTGTCTTGCATTATATACTTTTATCTTTCCCCTCCTCTTGCTACGATCTCCTCTTTAATTCCTCAAACAGTTGAGAGGGCAGAGACAGGTTTCAGTAGGTATTCTGGTGGCTGAAAAAGAAATATGTCCGTTCACACTGCGGCTTTCTGGAGAGTGAAAAATATGTTCTCTGTTTTTAACATGTAATAAAATACTAAACACAAATGTCTCCTTCTTGTTGAGATGACAGGTCGACTTTAATGGGTGAAGATTACATGGTAAGTGTTTGTAACTGAAATACTGATTAATGGAAGCGCGCTCTGCAGAAAGGTCAAAGATATCTCATTTACAGTATACATTATACTTAGCTGTAAACCCCTAACACCCCCACGAGCCACCAATAACCTATCTCCGGCTCGTACACACTGAAGTGTTTTGTTGATATAGGATTGCCTAAATGATGGGTTTTTACTTAAATATGAGGCTTAATATGAGGCACCCCCAGCCACAGAAATAGAATTTTGTATATTACAGTCATGGCCAAATGTTTTGAGAATGACACAAATATTATTTTTTACAAAGTCTGCTGCCTTAGTTTTTATGGCGGCAATTTGCATATACTCCAGAATATCATGAAGAGTGATCAGATGAATTGCAATTAATTTCAAAGTCCCTCTTTGCCATGGCAATGAACTTTATCCCAAAAACAACATTTCCACTGCATTTCAGCACTGCCACAAAAGGACCAGCTAACATCATGGTCAGTAATTCTCTCATTAACACAGGTGACAGTGTTGACGAGGACAAGGCTGGAGATCACTCTGTCATGCTGATTGAGTTAGAATAACAGACTGGAAGCTTTAAAAGGAGGGTGGTGCTTGAAATAATTGTTCTTCCTCTGTTAACCATGGTTACCTGCAAGGAAACACGTGCAGTCATCATTGCTTTGAACAAAAATGGCTTCACAGGCAAGGATATTGCTGTTAGTAAGAGCGCACCTATATTAACCATTTATCGGATCATCAAGAACTTCAAGGAAAGAGAGAGAGCGTTTCAATAGTTTGAAGAAGGCTTCAGGGCGCCCAAGAATGTCCAGCAAGCGCCAGGACCATCTCCTAAAGTTGATTCAGCTACGGGATCGGGCACCACCAGTGCAGAGCTTGCTCAGGAATGGCAGCAGGCAGGTGTGAGTGCACCTGCACGCAGAGTGAGGTCGAAGAGGATGGCCAGGTATCAAGAAGCCACTTCTCTTCAGGTAAAACATCAGGGACAGACTCAGGGCCGGATTTACCGCTAGGCAACCTAGGCACCTGCCTAGGGCCTAGCGGCTCTCGGGGGGCACAGCTGGGGGGGACAGGAGCAATTAAAAAAAAAAAATCGGCCCCTCCCCCGACTCGCGGCACCTCCCCGTGACTCATGCGGGGGAAGGGGGTGCCGCGAGTCGGGGGAGGGGGGGGTTGGGTGCCGCGAATCGGGGGAGGGGGGGTCGGGTGCCGCAAATCGGGTCCCGACAGCCTCTTCTCCTCTCAGTGTCTCAGTGATACAGAGAGAGGAGGAGAGGCTGCCGGGACCCGACGAGCGATCACGTGACTCTTTTTTTTTTTTTTTTTAAATCTGTTTGGACTGACCGAGGAGGAGCAGCGCGCCGGAGAAGAAAGGCAATAGAAAGGTAAGTAAAACAACGGAGGGACACAGACGTGGTGATGGGCACAGAGGTGGTGATGGTGATTGGCACAGAAGTGGTGATGGTAATTGGCACAGAAGTGGTGATGGTGAAGGCCACAGAGGTGGTGATGGTGAATGGGCACAGAATTGGTGATAGTGATTGGCACAGAGGTGGTGATGGTGAAGGGCACAGAGGTGGTGATGGTGAAGGGGCACAGAATTGGTGATGGTGATTGGCACAGAGGTGGTAATGGGCACAGAGGTGGTGATGGGCACAGAGGTGGTGATGGTGAAGGGCACAGAGGTGGTTATGGTAAAGAGGCACAGAGGTGGTGATGGTGATTGGCACAGAAGTGGTGATGGTGAAGGGCACAGAGGTGGTGATGGTGAAGGGCACAGAGGTGGTGATTGGCACAGAGGTGGTGATGGTGATTTGCACAGAGGTGGTGATGGTGATGGGCACAGAGGTGATGGTGAAAGGGCACATGTGATATTGTGAAGGGGCAAAAGTGACAATGAAGGGGCACAGTGTGATGATAGAGGGACAAAAGTGACAAGAGCACATACTTGGATTTATGCGTATTATTTTTCCAAACAACGTATAACAAAGTATTTCTGCCCTGACTTCAATATTTATTAAGTTGTTTTGACCCAACTACTTAAAAAAACGGGACTGCTTGGTAATTATTTAGGGGTGCCTTTTTCTGCAGCAGGGTGGCCTTGCTCTTTTCACATGTTAGGTACGCCCCCAAAGATGCAAGCCACGCCCTCACCTCCTTTGACGGCACATGCTTTCATATCTACTTTACTATAGGGGTATATGGTAGGCATGCAGCGGCACATGCTTTCACTTCTACGTAACTATAGGGGTATATGGTAGGCTGCAAAAATATAGTGCTATGGATTGTTTCAGGGAGGGGGCCCAAAAACAGTATCCTGCCTAGGGCCCTATGAGGTCTAAATCCGGCTCTGGACAGACTGATATCTTGCAACAGGTACAGGGATTGGACTGCTGAGGACTGGGGTAAAGTCATTTTCTCTGATGAATCCCCTTTCAGATTGTTTGGGGCATCTGGAAAAACGGTTGTCCAGAGAAGGAAAGGTGAGCGCTACCGCATACAAACTCATAGAAACATACAAACTCCACACAGATAAGGCCATGGTCGGGATTCAAACTCATGACCCCAGTGCTGAGAGGCAGAAGTGCTAACCACTGAGCCACTGTGCTGCCCGTGCTGTGATCATACATTAATAGAGGGGAGGGAAGATCTTGCTGGCGATTCATAGGGGTGTGGTCAATTGGAACGCATCATTTGGCCCCGCCTCCTAAGCTGTCACAACCATTTTACCCTATTACAGCAAGGGGGGGTGGCCACGATGACACGTGAATGGCAATGCTAAGTCCCGCCCTCACCAGTTAACTAACGAACTGGCCAGGAACCGGGAGTTTGCCCTGCTCTCCTGGGAGTCTCCCAGAAATTCGGGAGTCTCTCGGACATTCCAAGAGAGTAGGCTACTATGTTATTAATTGACTATGAGCTGACCAGTTTCATTACCAAGTTATTGTGTGTGAGTGACGCGGACGTGCAAACTTGATCACCACAGTAGATGGGCCAGGGTGTCACATTGACACCCAGTGCCCTGCCTCTGCTCCTCGTAGAGCGGTGGGATCAACTGTATTCTTGGTCAACTCTACAGTAGATCCTTGCAAATGGTTTCCTGGTCAACTCTACAGTGGATCCTTGTAAATGGTTTCCTGGTCAACTCTACAGTGGATCCTTGTAAATGGTTTCCTGGTCAACTCTACAGTGGATCCTTGTAAATGGTTTCCTGGTCAACTCTACAGTGGATCCTTGTAAATGGTTTCCTGGTCAACTCTACAGTGGATCCTTGTAGATGGTTTCCTGGTCAACCCTACAGTGGATCCTTGCAAATGGTTTCCCGGTCAACTCTACAGTGGATCCTTGTAAATGGTTTCCTGGTCAACTCTACAGTGGATCCTTCTAAATGGTTTCCTGCTCAACTCTACAATGGATCCTTGTAAATAATTTCCTGGTCAACTGTACATTGGAGCCTTGTAAATGGTTTCCTGGTCAACTCTGGAGTAAGCCCTTGTACCTGGATTAATGGTCTACCATGAGCCATGGTACCTGGATTCCTGGTGAACTCTAGAATGGGCAAAAACTGGGTTACACAGCATACTCCAGTCCAACATTGCATGCTGTATTGTCCTGATCTGTTTGTTTTCCGTATGGACTCTTTAAATGACCCAGTCAGTGAATACACTTTGATAAATGATGCGTATCTAAACATGTACTATGTTTCCTTTGTCAGAAAAAGGAGTAACACTGAACTTCAGCAATGCATGTTTGTAGTTACTATACTGTTAAATGACTGAGGGCTTTCCCATAAACTGCATTAATAAGAGATTATATTCCTGGCACCACAGCCTGCCGGTTTCCTCTCTGTGGATGTAGTGTAGAATCTCTGGTCCGCAGGGCACCCTTGCTGCTGTGCAAAGCTTGGCTCAGGCTGGCAGGCTGCAATTGTACTCGTTTATTAAAGTTATAAATTACCTGATTTATCGGGGACTTGTGGTTTTCTGTTTCATAGGAGGTTTTTTTTTATCCTGAGTGCTGCCGGCTGCCTCAGATTCCTGACACAGGTCCAGAGGTCTTTCAATCCGGCCAGAAACATTCCACTTACTAATGATTATTTTATACAAAGAATACCCAGATGTGTGAAACTGCCCAGCCATATACAGCCCACATACGGTACTACTGTAGATTGTTTGGGAGGCAAACTCAGTCACTCTTTGACAGTGGAAATTGGTTTTATTCATAAGTGGCTAATGTGCAGATTTCTCCCATTTCAAATATATGGATTAATTCATTAATATGGAGGCAATTTACAGGAATTATATTCCCTATCCTTTTCCATCTTCCATCTAATTACTTTTTCCTGGACCCCTTTCCTCCAACTTATGTTTATTTGTTTTAGGAAAATTGCAGAAAAAAATAAATAGAAAAAAAATGTGTCTGCACAAAATATTCTGTTTATGCACAAATGCACTTATTCTCCCCCCTGCAATATGTCTAAATAGCTGTACAGCCACTTTGTGCATTTCTCGAGCATACGTGACCCGAGCAAACTTTCCCACCCTAAAGTACTGCTCATGTGACTATCATTTAAGTATCCTATAACGTGTTACATTGAGGAGACACTGGGGTGCCTTCAGAGCACAATATAACTTTTTTGTTTTCTTATTGCATTGATTTAAATATCTCTATAAAATGCAGAACAACGCGCTGTATGTAGTTACTGCGCACCAATGATCTCCACCTATGAGGCGGTGTAAATATCTGTCCATTTTGTATCTACAAAGGCTCTAGCGATGATGGG
This sequence comes from Mixophyes fleayi, assembly GCF_038048845.1. Lineage (NCBI taxonomy): Eukaryota > Metazoa > Chordata > Amphibia > Anura > Limnodynastidae > Mixophyes > Mixophyes fleayi. Next base: position 135,016,557 of record NC_134409.1, read on the forward strand.
AACACCTTTAATTATGTGCAGTCTCCAATTCTGAAGCTCATTCTGATGTCCTGTCATCCAAATAAAATCTAGTTTATACATTTGGGCTCGTAATTACGCAGTATTATTGCGCACAGACACTCCGCATATGGAAATTCACAATCTGCCGTGTCCGGCCAAATCTGCCCATCATCTCCAGCAAATACCTGCTCATCCGTAATAAATATCATCATGCTGCTGTGATGCTTATGTGAGCCTGTTAAAATAACAGAATACGGGGTCTATTTATGATCCTAGCGCAGTAGTCATCAATATGAATCGCTGAGAGTCGCAGCGCTACATAAAGAAGAACCACTGCAATTTAGTATGTCAGGGCTGCTCTGGGGGCCCCCAGGTTGACCGTCCTACTCGACGACTTTTTACCTTGCACCACCAGCCTAATGCTGCCGGCGAGTGGTGAAAGATCTATGCACATAGCACTTTCTCCCGGGAGAGATTCCGGGAGGCCGGAGCGGCTTCAGCTGGAGCCCATTGGAAAGCCTAGTAACGCCATCCTGAGACAGCGCTACTTTGATGCAAAAAAACAAGGCTTTTCGCAGTTTAATAAATTACCTAATGCTGCTGTCCCCATAGAGGCCGGTAAGTGCTGGTAATTAGGTTAATGGCGAAAAAAATCTATGATATAAATCCCATCCACTGGTATTAGCCAGTATTGTATTTATTCATTTAACTCATGAATTTGGTCAAGGCTACTATTTCTATTCTGTTCAAGTTTTAGATATATGTTTACATTTTCAGTTAGATATTACTACTTATTTCCCCAACCTAATAGATGCAGGTTCCTAAATGTCAGTGTACCGTCTGGACAAAACCAAATTCTTGGGGCTTATACCTTGGTAATCTACAGATCATCCAGGCTGACACCAGGGGGTAAATGTATCAAGCTGAGAGTTTTCCGGCGGGTTTGAAAAACCAATAAGATTCCAGCTATCATTTATTTAGTACATTCTACAAAATGACAGCTAGAATCTAAATGGTTGCTATAGGCAACATCTCCACTTTTCAAACCCGCCAGAAAACTCTCCGCTTGATACATTTACTTCCAGAACCTGAAAGGCAATAGATCTTCAGCATAGTGACCAGTTTCTTCTTATTATTCTTTGATTATTTTAGTAATGACCCAAAGAGCTTTTTTTACTATTATAAAACAAGGGCACAAAGCACAGAAAAGTGAACTATACTTTGCCTCCCATAATTAACAGGTTTTATCTGTCTACATATGAATGGAGTAAATCCTTCCTGGGTATTTCCAGCCGTTAAGAGGTTAAGTACATCATTGCTTGGCACACCAGCCGGTTAAAGCAGACATAGCACCTAGGTCTGCGCTCCTGGGGCTCCCTGATAAACAGATTTAATAAATCTGCAGCTGAGTTTTCTTGTACCAATTAATAAGTGCACATTGGGTACAAAACACTCCAAGAATCCGGCTTATCTCAGCGCTTGGCTCAGGAGCGACTAGGCGGCCGGTCTGTGGGTCCTTATCGCAGCCAGCATTCCTCATTCCTATTCCGCGGCCTCAATAGGCTTATAGACCTTGCCCTGCGCGCTGCAGCACCCACCGTGTGAAACTACATTAACAGGCTCCAATGAAGCCGCTAACAGGAAACTGCCCCGACATTGGAGAAAGAAAGGCGCCCCGGCCTGTAAATACAAGCAGAATGGCATTGTGTTCTCACGGCCGGATGGAGCACAAGGTGGAAATATTAAGGAAATAAAGGCTGCTCCGGCAGATAACTCTGTGATTATTGCACCTCTGTGGGCCTGCCGAGCACGGGGTCCATCTGCAAACGGCTGTGCACCTGATAATTATCTCCTGATTTCCATAGCGTGCGGAGCTGGGCAATGCCAATCACAATCTGTTTTTAATGCCTCTGTAGAAGCCGCTTTCAATCCTCTGCCTCCAGGTTTTCACGGAGAGGGAGAATAAACCTGAGCTGCTTTTGAACACACACAGATCATTTAACCTCTTTGCTTCCGGGAAGGGATCTCAACTTGTGGCTCAGCAAGTACTACAAAGGGTGGAGGGACAGTGCCACAAAGTGGTAGGTGGTATTATACAGGCGATAATCCCTATTGCACGGATCATAATCCCTACTGAGTCCTGTGATGGTATAAAGATAAGAGGCCTATATCCTAATAATCTACAGGTGTAAGAGGCAGAATCCCGCAAGTCTGCACAGACGCAGATGCGTGCACCCACTTTCTGGGCATGAACCTTGCATATGTCTCACTCTGCAACAGTACCATTGGCTCCATACTGGTATGGGGGGGCTATATAGAGGTATTTTGGCTATGTGGGGGTAGGTGAAGCTGTATGGAATTAAACTGTCAATATGTGAGTATAGAGGGATATTATTAAATTTTTGCCATCTGTGGCCTTGAAAATGTGATCAGACCTCTTTGGGCAGTCACTCATTATGACTGCACATCACGTGATTGCCCAGCAGGGGGCAGAGCTGTGATGACTCGTATCGCCTTGTCATCCCCCGGACTTGCCCTCTGTACCACTCTTTGGTGTCTCCTTGGGAGAAGGTCTAAAAAGCAGACAAGTATGACCTAAAGCGGTGTACATCTTTGTTCACCACTTTGAAATGGCTGCAGAATAGGGGGTGTGTGCAGGAGGACCAATGAAAAGGCAACGGGACATCCTTCCGGATTGTGATCACTGCGCGCGCATGCACAGTGCCTCGCGTCCCGTTGCTAGGCAACGGGATGCCAGCTCTCCTTCCTCCGTCGGCGATCAGCTGCTCTGATCACCGGCACCTCCGCCTCCTATCAGCTTTCACTTGGTTGTATTTAAACCTCACTGTGGCGCCAGGAGGGGGCCAGAGTATTGGTTTATTTCCTCTGTGTTCCGGTGTTTACCTTGTTATTGTTTGCTATACTGGTTCTTGACTCGACTACCTGACTTCTCTCCCCGGATATCGTTTTGTACCTCTCTGCCTGTTCTGTTTTGAACCTTGGCCCGTCCCTGACTGTCTGACCATTCTACTTTTTTTACTCTGCTGGTTACTATCTGGGAGAACCGCGACCTGTGCACCTCATGCAGCAAAGTCCATACCTCCTTGCGGGGGTCCCTGGTGAACATCAGGGGTGCATTAGACTCTGCGCGTCCCAGTTTAGTAGTGCCAAATACCAGTCAGTGATTATTCGTGTCCCTAGTACGTGACAGTCGTCCACCTCACACCGTGGGGACTGTGAGACTAACCATTGAACCTGTGGGAGGGGGTGGCGCTATAATGCTTTGCTCTCTTCCTAGTGGCTAGTATAGCTTTAACTTTACGGGTCTATGTGGGGAATTCAATTAGCGGCTAGGTGCCGCGATGTGCATCCAGGAACCTCCAACGGAGACACATCACCTCAATGTTTTTTCTCAAAATCTCTGCTAATTTTCCCTTATGTCCCATAGAGTTGTGAGGAGAACAGGAGCAGAGATTTGTTACCGTATTGGCGGGGCCAGTGTGCGCAACTGGATATCAAGGCGATGTCTGGTGGAACCTCGCGGCTAATTGAAATCCCCCCTATGACCATATACAACCCATTGGAATCAAAAAGGAAGAAAACATATATAAACAACATATACTGCTCCCTCTATACAACCCTTTATACCACCACTGCAATTTATTGGCAAACATATTCTGTTATCAAAAGTCCAATCAAATGTATCAATTCCATTACATGTATACAATGCTTGCGGTACTTTTTATCATTAGGAAACTGTTTCTTTTGTTCTCTTCTCTCTCGGAATGAAACGCCTTCTCCTTATTAAACCCATATATCTTTTCACTTATTATCTATTTGTAACACCAAATTGCATTTAGTCGTAAAAATATAGTACATATTATATCAAGACTGCGCACAAGACAAAATAATATTAGTTTAATTATAAAACAAGAAATCAATTAGAAGCCCCCCCTGACTTCTTCACCCCATTTATAAACTACAATCTCGCCCGTAGATATTAGAGATGTACCGTGAAGATTGTATAACCAATAAGATCTCTTTATTCCCACCGGATAAACCTTTGCGTTACCCCTAAAGCTGCTTCTTGGTTTTCAAAAGTCAGAGAAGACGGATGAATCAGTGGTAAGAAATTGCGACAAGAACAATCAGAGAAGAGATAACTATTTTCAGATGTTACGCTGCTTTAAACAATGTGATTGTAACTATTCTCGGTGGGAAGGAATGAAGCACCCACTCAGGGCAGATTTGGGGGAGGGGGTGCCTGAGAGAAGCTGTGATCATCAGCAAGACATAGTATTCTGTGATCAAGCTTCCTTGTGCTGTGTGTCATATGTGTAGAGTTTTGGAACTCACACCTGGCGCCAGAGTAGGGATGGAGAATAGAAGAGAAGATACACAAACGACGAGACTGATTAGCTTTTCATCACTGAGCTTTTCAATGGGCCACCTGCTCTGTGCAAGCCACCAACCCCAGCGGTGATAACTCATTGAGAGGCAGCAGGGCTGGCAGCACAGGGTTAATCCGTCTCACGATACAAACCTTTCTGGGGGGCAGCTGAGGAGATCATTCTGCACAATGAGGCATCTGCTCAGTTATTTTCTTCGCAGGCGAGGGCAGAGCGGAATTATAAAGCATTGTGGAAGAGAATCGTGTAATAAATATCAGGATATGTAAAGTGTTCATAAGCAGAAGAGCAGCCAGAGGCCCCTGGGTCCTAGTGCTAAGTCTAAACCCCCTACATTGCCCAATGCATGAAGCCCTACCTCCCAACTGTCCTGATTTAGGTGGAACAGTCCAGATTTGAGGGCTCTGGACCACCATCCTGATTGGGACAGCCATCTCCTATGGGTTAGGAAGTTGGGAGGTATTATTATTATTATTATTGTAGATTTGTAAGGCACCACAGTGCTCCGCAGCGATGTATAGTGGGGATAACAGGGACATACATAAAACAGGGACATATAAGGTAGACAAAAATAAATGCAGACATGAAAATAAAGAGTACAGAGGGCACTGTGCGTGAGAGATTCTAATTGGAAGAGGGCTCAGCTGAAATAAGAGGAGCGAGTTTAGCCCATGGTGCCCTCGCTGCATTAGTGAGCTCTAACTTTTGGAATTTAGAGGTATAGCAGAGCAGCAGTGAACATGTGCCTAGAAAAATTGTGATTCCCCATTATAAAGTCATGTCTGCCCCATCGATAAGCAGTATCCAACAGGGCAGAGTACTAATCTCTGAATTATATATACAGCCATATCGTTATCATATAACTGGCTGGATGAAGCCACATAATAACTTTGTACTTTGAGGCACATTTATTCACCATGGACAAGAGGCCCCCTGTGCTGCTGCCCGGACTGCTATGGTTATGGTTCTACTGTTGCTCCCCACTTTTGCACAGGATACCCCCTTTTTGAAGTAGCCCCCCTTTACTCGAAGAGATTTCACACCCTCGCCCCCAGGTACATCTCCCCACTTACCTGTATCTGGTGAAAGAGCCTCTGTTATCAGAGAGATGCTCATAGCCCTGAAGGATGATGGGGAACCTCCAAAATCGTGCAGACGATGTAAGCACTGTACTATTAACTAGACTCTGCTCCCCAAGATGATAGCTGTCAAAGTAGGGCACCGGGCACCAACATTGCCATGCATGCCAGCATAGTGCCAGAAAGTACGTCCACTGGAATGTAGGCGATAACCAGGGGCTGGCTGGACGAAGGACCCAGGGGGGAATATTCCCCCTGGGCCGGTTCCCTAGTGGGCTACCTTGGGTGGGTTTCTGGGCAACCTGCATTTTTCTTCTTTTAAAATGTTCCTAATAAGCACTGAGCCGAGTTTTGCCCCCCGGGCTAAAAGTTTGTGTCCCACTGTGGGACTTCTGATGGCGCTATCTCACAATCCTGAGAATGTAACTTATTCATTCACTTGGAACAGTAACCTCACAGAGGCTCAGTATGTAAGAATGGGGGGGGGGGTTACACTGTTATAATGCTTCATCTTGACCATACAGAATCTCTACCTGTTATATAACACATCCTGTCCAATCTCGGCTCACCGTCTCCATGGTTTACCTTCCACTAGATATCGCAATGATGCAATTAGTATACATGTAACATGTGACTAAATCTGCCTATAATGAGAAGGCAATACCCAATTAAACAAGTGTTCCCTGTAACCTGAAAGTCTATGGTTATTTAATGTAAATTCAGTGTGAGAGGAAATTTGTATTGAGTTTGTACTAATGTGGATAGAGGAGCGATGACACAGAGACACAGTCATTGTATAACACTATGAAAGTGAGTGACAGCAGCTGTAATAAGTAATATAAATGCAGAGCCGTAACCTAAAATTTAAGCGCCCTGGGCGAGAAGAGAAACTGCCGCCCCCCCCATCCCCCCCCCTAGTTTTCAATTCTAACCAACGGGACCTAAAATTAACTGCGCCACCCTTCCGCTCTGCACCCTGGGCGGTCGCCCCTCTCACACAGACCTGCTTACGGCCCTGTATTAATGCATATAAATTATTCTCCGGAGAAGTCATAATAAATTATATATTGTGTATGACCTGATAAGTAAAAGGTACCATGCTGGTTTTGAAAAAATAAATAAAAATAAAGACAAAAAAAAAAAAGAGCCTTTAACCATGTAGGATCCCCTTGGAAATATCCACATTTTTCATTTTTCTTTGTTCTTTAGACCAAAAATGTAGAAAATTACTACAATGTCGTCAATGCAAACATTTTACCTTATGTCTTAAAAATGGCTCCAACACTGCACTGAACCCAGTAGAATATTTGTTTTTATTGTTCCCCTTCCCCTAGCCTTTGGGTGTGCTGCATGTATCATTTATTACTGAGGCTTCTACGCTCCTCTTACATCCCCGGCCAAAAACCTGTCTGTGGGGTGCGAGTGGACGGACCAATCACAAGCCACAATCAAGAGATTGCTCCTTGTGATTGGTCCTCCCGCTCACACCCATCTCTTACCCCATATTATGCTGACAGATTAAATTAAATTGATGATTCTGGATAACAGACCCAGCAGAGCCCCGGTTAATGTGCTTTATGTTCCTTTCCGGAACCCAAAGCCCAACAGGGTCTTAATAGAGCAGGCACGGGCCCCAGAAAAGTAGAGCACCGCATTTCCCCTACCCAAGTTTTGCAATGCGGCCCCATTATGGAGTATTACGCCCAGCATTGGTGGCATGGACGGGCAAAGAAGGTCTTGCCCAACTGTTTTGGAGGTATGTAATAATAATAACCACTAATATTCCCACAATAAAAGCATATCTCCCAATAGTCACAAGTATGTGGCCTACTGGGGAAGGGCTATGGTTTAGGTCAGTGATGGCTAAACTGTGACACTCCAGGTGTTGCGAAACCACAAGCCCCAGCATGCTTTGCCAGCTATCAGTTAGTTATCTACTGGCAAAGCATGCTGGGACTTGTAGTTTCACAACACCTGGAGTGTCACAGGTTAGCCATCACTGGTTTAGGTGGATCAGTGCCTGGTTTTGGAAAACTGTGGTGGGTTCTGTGCACATCAGTTTGTGGTCTAATCGCCCCTGATTTTCCTTTTGGGAATGCTGGGAAATAAAGTAACGTCACATACAGTAATATGACTAAATTGATTGAACTCTCCTTCGTTGTTTGGTCATTATTATTATTATTAATATTTATTTATAAGGCGTCACAAGGCGTCCGCAGCGCCGTACAGAGACAAACAAAATCACAATACAATGGGAGACAGCACAGTACAGTAAACACAGCAACTCAGTACGCTCAATGCACAGCTAGAGAGGGCGGGGAAGGGGGAGGGAGGATCCGCAAATGACGGGGCCCAAGAAGGAGGGCGCGGAAGACAGGGAGACCCCCAGGGGGGAGGAGGGAGCGAGAGTGGACGTGGGGTGGAGGACCCTCGAGGAGGAGGGCTAAGTAGCTGGAGAGCAGAGTTAGAAGTGGTGGAAACAGGAGGAGAGATGGCCCTGCTCAGAGGAGCGTACAATCTAAGGGGAGGGGTGGACAGACAGAGAGACGCAGGGGAGAGAGGGAGAGTAGGGGGACAGAGGCAGAAGATAAGGTAGTTAAGTGGGAGACAGAAAGGCTTTAAGAAAAAGGTGGGTTTTTAGTCATGTGACTACTCAATCCCCCTTTTTAAATACCAATTCCTGCCTCTTGAGAAAGTGGGCAGGATTGCTCACAAAACATTATGCAAATAAACCGATCTATCTGGCTCCACCGTGAGGTGTCACTGTGACAAGACGAAGACGGTCCCTGCTTCCTCTATAACAGGAAATATGAGAATAAATCAAGAAAGGAGGAAAGAGAGAAATGTAGGAGGTGGTGTTGATAATCCCTAATCTTTGAATATAAGCAAAATAGGGTTCAGCAAGATGTATAAGAATATTACACTTAGCTTGAAGCACATTGTCAGTAGCCAGTTTGGTTTCCACAGGGGCAAAAGGTGTCAACGCTATTAAGAAGCTTGTCAGGAATGTAGAAATATCAATCTTGCATTTTCTGATATAGATTGTTTCCTTTGCACTGCAGTCTTACATTCATATAGCGTGTGATGAAGTCTATTGAAGGACCACAGCAGGAAACAAATCATGGCCAATTATTGGAGAGACTACAATACAATCTCTTACTACTTAGCTAGCTATCAAGGGTATATTTATCCAATCTGCTGACCAGGAGGGCTAAAAGCATGACAGCAAAATCAATTAGGCTGCAGCCGAGACAATATTTAATGTCTGACATTCATCCACGGTAACGTGAGGAAGAGCCCACAAAGTGTATTTTAGTTATAATTTCCGCAAGACTCTATCTGTTTTCCAGTTGGTAAACTCAGATGCACTTGTCTGCGGTATACAGTCGATGCGCGTGAAAGAGTTAATAACTTTATTTAATAGTACCTGTACCCGACCTGCTCTTAAATAGGCAATATTTGAAGTCAAATGAGTCAAATACATTTTTATTAACTCAATTATCAGCAATATTTCTGAACAATGGCAAAAAGAGACACTAGATTGACATGACTTTATTTATCACTAATTTCTGAACAATGGCAAAAGGAGATACTAGAAAACACTGTTAAGCTACACTGAAGAATTTTCCGACCGACGTGTTGTCTCAAACGATTGTACCTACGACTGAAGGTCCGATCAGTCTGACGATTCATGTGTACACACTGACACGATTTACTTTCAGATCTGTGCTCTTCATCTGGTCCTTCATCTGGTCCTCTAGTCTTCAGAAAATGTTAGCACAATATTCATTCGTTCATTATTGTCACATTGTCACACTGATTAAACCGCCTTGTTATATAGCTACCCACATGTCCTAACGTATTTCGTTAGCATCTGTGACTCTGAAACAAAACATTCTGTCTCAGAATGAACAAATGAATTATTCCTTCTACAGCGCTCTCTACATTTATTCACCGGGACATTCATCGCTAACATCGGCTGAACAGAGCCGGACTCTGTAAACTCTATGGAGATCGTGAGCATGACTGCATACACACTACATGATCGGTCAGTGATTGGTCGGAAAACATTAAACAGTACGACCAGCCAAATGAAAGGATGATCAGCACTTTGGGACGACTTTAGATCATTGTGTCACTATACACACTCACACGCTATCTGACCAAACGGACGGATGGCGGCTGATTGGAGGTTTTTGGTGCAATCAGCGGCCCAATGTGTACCTTGCCTGATTCCTGGCTCATATCTGATTCAGTCCATGAGCAATAGATAGATGACATTAAACTAAGGCGGTGGTATCACTTTTTATATGAGATTTCCATCTCACGGTCTCAAAACTGGCCTTGTACTGAATATCTGCAATATATAAAGCTAAGCTCCCAGCTTGCAGAGGGTTTAGCTTTACAATTGTACGGACAGCTCAACCTTTTGCACCCTCTGTAAGAAATACTGTTCCCAAACATTACTTTTCCAAAAATACCTATTTATAACCACATTTTAACACTATATGGGGATATTTCATTTGATCAAAGTAATGTTCATGTTTTTACGAGAAAGTTATTCAATAGACTAAATTTAAAAAGAAAATCACAGTAAAAACAGTATTAAAATTGTCTTCATCATCTTAAAAATGACTGTTTAAATATGGTGGGAAAAGTGGAAATTGGCTCTATGCATAGTTATTTTCTGGTGAAAAAAATACATTGTTTCGCCCCTAACCAGGGATTTCTTTTTGTCACAGAATGCTCAGAACGACGTTCCGGCACCTTTTTTCCATGGGTTTTCAAAGTTTAATTAACTTTTTAACATTTTATTTTTTTTCTCTGCGGTGCTGCTACAGTGCAGCACCGCATCTTAGTGTGTGTCCTGCTTCCGGCTCCGGCAGCGTCGTGACGTCACAACGCTCCGGCAGCGTCGTGACGTCATAACGCTGCCAGTGAGAGGAGTCACCATCAAACAGAGAAGCAAGAAAAGAAGAATAGAAGGTAAGTACAGACTACAGAAAGTTGGGAAGGGGGCGCAGAAAGAGAGGGCTACAGAAAAATGAGGGGGGCAGAAAGAGAGGGCTACAGAAAAACAAGGGGGGCAGAAAGAGAGGGCAACAGAAAAATCAGGGCGGAAGAAAGAGGGCTACAGAAAAACAAGGTGGGAAAGAAAGAGAGGGCTACACAAAAATGAGGGGGCAGAAAGAGGTGAGTTCCAGCACCTTTTTATCTTGCGAAAAAAGCACTGCCCCTAACTATGTGTGTGCTGCAAAATTCAGCTGACATATATGAAGTGATTTTGAAAAGATAGTAGTCTGACCTCTCATATGATTCTTCTCTATTCACAACATTAGAACTTGAAAGTCAGCAACTGGTACAGTTTTGTTTTACTTTGATGCAACAATGTAACAACAATTTATTCATAATGCTGTAAAAAAAAGAATTAAAAGTTGTTTAAAAGTTGCTTTTCAATCATAGGGCAGCAGACGATTGTCAACAAAGTTTGAATCTCATCTCAAATTATTTTGTATAAAGTGAGGTACCCCCCACTGTCACTATATTTACATTTCAGTTATACACATTATAATACACGACGGTAAATAAAGAGCCATAGTACAACTGCACTGTGACCCACAGTGAACCATTACATTTCAATACTCATCAATCTTGTACAAATAAGTGTCTGCTTGCTACACTAATCATGGCTGCATGGCTGGCTCCTGCACCTCTCTGTGTTTTTATCACGTCCTTCAGCTGTCAAAACATTGAGCAATCGCTGATGATATGACTCCTCTGGAGCTTCAACGCGCCGCTGTTTATATAACGCCAGCTAATTCCATTATGAAACAAATTGTAATTATTTTATCCTGGGGACAAACGGGCAAAGTAGCAGTCACTCATGTAAGCATTGGGTTTGTCAGAGGCTCTGCAAGAATGCAGATCAAATGGAGAACACTGAATTTCAGCACCAGCCAAGGTACCCACGCGTTTCATGGTTTATGATGTAAATAAGCACATTCCTATAAAATGCACATACCTTCATTCCATTAACTAATAACAACAGAGGGCGAGGAGGGTGTTAACAATATTGTTTTATGAAATGTACAACCAATTTATCCCTTTAACACAGAAGGGTGGGGACAGTGGCGGAACTTGCATGGATGACAAATTCTACTCAGTCCGGAGGTGTGGGGGGGGCCTGGCAATGCTGGGGTCCCCCTCGAGGACCTACGGAAGACCCAAACACATACTGCGACCCCCCACATCAACCCCCACCATGCTGCTGTGAAAGTCTCAATAAGCGCCTGATTCATTAACAAACGAAAAACGACCGTAATGTTCAATTTTAAAAAAAAATTGTATGTACATTGTCCGTATTCAACAAGGAGCGGATCTAAAGAAAAGTCTGTGGATGAACACAGGTCTAGATCCACTCTGCTAAAACAGACAATACACTGCTGGATATGTCCAATACATATGTGGAATATAAAGTCACAAAAGAACGCACAGGAAAAAAAAACTATTCAATTAATGTCACCTGTTAATAATATAGTCATTAATAACAAAACATTTTTAAAAAAAGTTTTTTTACGTTTTTTCCCCATAAAATACATTTAATAGGATGCTCTTAATGTCTACTTTACATAAAATACATTGTTACAGTTGCTCCTGATTGCAAACACATGTTGTAGCTGCATACACAGCCGTCACCACTATTAATCAGCACTTACACCCAACATGTAGCTGGTGCAAGTGTTACGACAGAAAGATGTGCCTTTCAGATGCCCAAAGCTTGGATTTGACGCTGCTGCGTGCGCTCGAGCTTGGCACACCGGTACTGTACATTGACTAAGTGCATACGCCCTGTTATGAGCATTTTCTCGCTATCCAATAACGATTGTCGAATCTCAATTTGTGTTTCCAACGCACAATTATTTATTCTCAAAAAGTAGCAGAATAATTCAAGCGAAATAACAGTAAATACAGCCGTTACTTATCGCAGGCGCTCTGGATCCAGTGTACAGTCATTCAGTCCTGAAGTCTGTGGTCAAGGTGACTGAACACTACATGAGAGCTACTGCTTATATGCACACAGAGATACAGTGAAACAATGCAGATGGTATAGCTTGCTTCTATTGGTCCAGGCATCAGGATGGTCCAGGGGGTTACACATCATAGGCTGATTCAATCTAAGGAATCCAAAGGTGGGGGTCTCTCCAGGGGATGAGCTCTGTTCTTCCCGCCAAACTGCTCTGTTCTTCCCGCCACACTCCAATTACAATCAGTCCATTTGCATTTGACAGTTAATATCATATTAAAGGTTTATTCCCTGACATCAATAACTAGAGTATGCAATGTGCGATCTCTTCGCCGAATGCACCTAACAGCTGCTGATGTAAAGGGGATTACTATGATATTAGACATGACACATTTCTTTTAACCTGAACCATATGTATCACTAATATGCATATAACTTATAATATTACACATAAACACTACTATATTTCGACATAAATAACTATGTGTTGCAACTACGAAATATGTGTACTATTTACAAATGTGTGTGTTGGTGCGAATGTATACTAAAGTGTAAAAACTGTTATTGCCACGTGTTGCGGCTGGATACGCCCTTCCACGCCGTAGCGTGCTCTACGCATAATTTCAGACAAGGACGATCAAGTTTGCTCTTTGAAATGACTTTATCCAATTTGCTGACTTCGACAGCCCAGTCCCCTCCCCGTTCCACCCCTGAAATCGTAGGTTGTCGTAAGGGTCCTATATGCCTCGAAGATGAGTATTTGTGTGCACAATACGCAACATATTGTTATTTACACTCCTTAATGAATCAGGCTTTGAATGTCTAATAACATTGTATGGCACAGTAGAAAAAGATCTTTATGAGCAGATACATAAACTGATTAATGGTTGTATTCAGAGGCAGACAAAGTTTGGTACTAAAACTAAAATCGATTTTCTGGCATACAAAGATTTCTGCTACGAAGCTATAGATCATGTGTGAATTTGTCACCTATACATCTTTACCAGTTTATCAATCGTCTTAACATAACGGAATGCAGCAAAATCCAATACATCAAGCTAGCCATTATGTGTTGTCAAGTGCTTCAACAAAGACGCGTGTCCCTGGTGGAAGAGGATTGTACAAGGTCACGGTTTAGGAGAGCAGGTTGTCAGGAGAAAACACTGGCGGCTTCTCAGAGTTGAATCGGAGCAGGTTACTAACAGGGGAATATTATGCAAATGTCTCCTTAAAGTGTTGTCTGTGCAGACGGTTGTTTTGTAACCCGAACAAATATTTATGAGCATTAAACCTATCAATATACTAGGAATATGTTACATCGCTAAGGGGCAAAGAGTCCTATTAATGCCCCCATCACGGAGATAAGTAACATTTTTTATTGCCGCAATAAAATAAAAAAATTTAAAAATCACTTGTCTCCATTGAGCCCAAAAAATTTCGGAGAGGGAGCTGAACGTATAATGGACCAAACAGTAGGCAGTAAATTATCACTTCACCAGACCAGTCTCCGTAGGTTTCAGCTTGCCGGATTTGTTCAAAATAAAACCACAAATGCACGCATACTAACAATATATAACTCAGGGGCAAACGCAGGATTTGTAGAGGGGGGTTTCCACACCACGCCTCCAGTGGGCGTGACCAGCATGCATGGGGGCGTGGCTATAATTTTAGTCAGTGCTTGGCTGCTCTCCAACTCTTCCTATCCCCATAATATACATGGGCAATGCTGCGTGCACTACTGTTAGGTGCACGCAGCTCTCCCTTTTCAAGCAGAGCCGTGTGAAGCAGGAGCAGGGTCCAGCCACCTCAATTATACAGTGCCCCAGGCTTGGAGAGGGGTTTCCAGGAACTAGGAACCCCCCCTCGGTTTGCCTATGTAACTTGCCATATATAATGTGTTTCTTCACATATATTACTAAACACCATTTTATTAATTTTAATAATGAAATAAGTAAATACTTGTAAACATTACTAGGAGTAAGACCCTTTTTTTAAAAGGTTTTGTTCTGAGATGGCATCACCAGAACAGTTATCGACACTTGTAACTGTGACATAGGCGCCCTTGTGCAACGACACCTATAGACAGAGCAGAAACTTAATCAGACAATTAAATGCAAAAAAAAATGTGCTCCCTCTGTATTAAAGAACAATACTGTCCCTAAGTGGGAAGACTCTGTTCCTTGAAAAGACCAAGTCCTGTAGCCCAATGGGATCTAGACACAACCGGGGTCAATGTGCGAGGACATCCGCCAGGGGGTATGCTCCAAAGAGGAGGTGTGGCGTGCACACGTGGTAATGGCATAAATCACTGTGTTGTGCCACTTTCCTCTGCTCCGTGTAACAAAATCCTCTATTATCTCTACCCCGTTACTGAGCAGAACTGCATTACATGTGATAACTAAACACTGCGCCAAAGACACAGCACTGAGGCACAGACAGCAGTAGGTTTGGGGGGCACAAGTTTATCCAACCAGTGACCCTACAGTGATTAATATGATGATGTATTTCATCTGAGCATTACACAGTTGGCCGACGCATTTGTCTGATTGCATTAGGCACGTTCTGCGCTCTGTGTACATGAAGCTGGGAGACCGCCTGAGGCTCTTTCTGTTACTGATAACTGAGCAAGCTGCATAATGTGGGTAATAATTCTCACTAGAACACCAGTCGCTTTAAAGCAGTATGTTTTTTTATTTTGCAGCATTTTGCAGAGAAAGGATAAAATAAAAGGTAATAGTCACCTCGAAAAGATTTAAAGAAGAACTCCGTCCAAACTCAAAATTCTATACTGAAGCCCCTTCCCCAATGAACAGAACCAATGTAGCCCCCTTCCCTGGTTTGGGATAAATTCCTGAATATACCATACAAACAATAATCTACAATATGGATTAATTTCATTTATGGTTCTGTAATATTAGAGGATATTACGCTATTTTCCCCATGATTTACTTGTACATAACATGCTACAGAGCTGCATTTGGAAAGATTAATGGCCCATGCATCACGTCATGTAGCCGTTATGTTGGGATCAGTAGCAGAAGTAGAGCTGGTGCAGGGCGGAGAGGAGCGGCCGCCAGTAGCCGCCACCGTGCAATGCCCGCAGATCATGTCACTATTATTATAGCGGAAGCTCAGTGGAGCCAATACAAGGCCTCGCTGCGCATGTCCCCAAGCATGTTCAGAAGAACACAGCGGCAGCCACTGGATTGATAGATTGGGTTGAGGATCCTCCCTCCAAAGTTTGGTATGAGCCTAAGGATGTAGGGCCTGAATCATTACTGAATGCGCACAATTGCTCCGCACACGTCCAGAACCGGACCATACGCCAGAGGAAGCAGCAACGTCCGATTTATCTTCGAACGCAAAGGACACTTACTACAGCCTATGGTTTCAATGGCTGAACAGGGAGAGGACTGGGCATATGCACATAGTCAATGTACAGTAAGGGTGTGTCAAACTCGAGCACACGCAGCAGCTTCCGATTCAATCATTGGTCATCGCTCGGATACGTGATTTCCAGTTGTATCACTTGCTCCAGCTACAGGTCGGGTGTAAGTGCCGAACACTAGTGATGATGCTGTGTATCCATGCTGGAACATGTGTTTGTAATCAGGAGCAACTGTAACAATGTATTTTATGTACAGTAGACATCAATAACATCATGATAAATGTATTTCATGGAAAACATAAATAAAAAAACGCCCACTTTTTTATGTTTTAATATTTTGTCATTCATGACATATATTATTAGGTTACATTAAGTTTTTGTTTTGTTCTATGCATTCTTTTGTGACTTTATATTCCACATATGTATGGGACTTATCCTGGAGTGTATTGTCTATTAGAGCAGAGCGCACCTAGACCCGTATTCATCACCAGATGTATCTTCACATCCGCTCCTTGTTAAATACCCGATGCAGATGCATTTTTAAAAAATTACGTGTTGCGTTTGGTAATGAATCAGGAACGTAATATTCTGTTGAAAAGGGGGGTAATTAAGTTTATGGTCCAGCCACAACTTCTGTCCATCCACAAAGCCACCATTTTGGTGGGCAAATATAGGGACATAGGACCACAGCAGGGTCATTACCATAAAAAACAGAACTGTCCATCACAATGGCACCCATTATATTGCCTATATAATGTTCCACGTCTATTCTTCTAACAAAGTCTTTCCAGGCAGCTGCTGGCTGAGTATTATTGACTCAGCTCTTGACGTGTCTTGATTGCCGCGTCCTACAATTTCTGATCATTAACTAAATGGAAGGCCATTAAACCAAAGGCTGAGGAACAAATAACCCCCTCCCGAGGAAACATAGATTTCTCCCCCCTACTAGTCCAGCAGAGAACCGCAAGAAAGGAGAGAAGGCTAAGAACACAATGTCGGAGGCGGGAATGGATTGTACGTCCGTGATTGTAGGGAATGAACGATGACTCACACACCGGGCACTGAAGACTCCTGCTGAGGCAAATGTGTTTCTGCCGCTACTGGAATCTGCTATCCCATAATAACAAAAGAGATATATTAGAAAGCACATACATTGTTTGCCCGTCGTTAGCGATGCCTGCTCATCTGCATCACATTAATGAAATATTTGAATACAGTATCTTCATAGTCTTGGGGGTAAATGTATCAAGCTGCGAGTTTCCAGCGGGTTTGAAAAGTGGAGATGTTGCCTATAGCAACCAATCAGGATCTAGTTAGCATTTATTTGGTACATTCTACAAAATGACAGCTAGAATCTGATTGGTTGCTATAGGCAACACCTCCACTTTTTCAAACCCAAAAAGTGTTGGGTTCCCCCAATTTACTAGTACTTTGTCAGCCCGGGCTGGGGGTACTATAGAAAGGGGATGGCTCCCCTGACATCATCATCATCATCATTTATTTATATAGCGCCAACATATTCCGTAGCGCTTTACAATTGGGGACAAACGTAAAACTAATAAACAAACTGGGTAAAACAGACAAAGAGGTGAGAAGGCCCTGCTCGCAAGCTTTTGTCTGTGGTGCACTACAGGACCCAGCACACCCAGGCCGACATTAAGTGTCTGGACATGCTGGCGCTTGTAGTACTACAAGCGCCAATAGGAATAAACAGCTGTTGATCCGTCTGTAACATGTGTGAGTTCTGAAGTCTGTGAACTGAGGCAGCTCCGGCCTCGTGATTCCGGAACACAGTGAAAGTGGAAGGCAGATATTTTGCGCGGCCTGCGGGAAGCTGGTGAATAATGGATGTGACAACTTAGCTGCAGCCAGCACCCCCTCCATTCCACGGCTGACATTTTATTGTACCTGAAGGGCTTTGTGCTGTTTGGGATAGGATCACTCCGCAGTCACTTCAGATCACTTTCTGCTGCTAGCGTGAACTTTAAAAGGAACAGATGATTAGGCGGCTGCCCTCGCTATGTCAGCGCATGACTCCCTCCACCTGGAAGGGTCTCCTCTGCTTCTCTATCTAGACCCAATCTAGGAACATTTAGAAATCACTAATGTGAAAGTGCTTTATTCCCATCATTAGGGCTCTCCCAGGCCAGTGATTACTCCGAGATTATTACAAATCCAACGGGACGAGAAGTAATCACTGGTTATAACCATCCAAAGACATAACTGCCAACATTCCTTATTGTGAAACAAAATAGGCCACACACCCAATATGCCTAAGCTCCGCCCAGATCCACCCAAATCAAGTGATACCAAACACCCTTTTTTGGTCAGGTCATGCTCCTTTCTGCCCAAAAAATTTGCGGTGCAGGTAATATCAGGCTGTTGGCAACAACACAAATATTAAAGGGGAACACCACTCGAAATGTCATATCTATTTTGGGTTGCATTCACTATATGAACATTAAATTATGTCCCTTCGCCCTATACAGGAAAGGGTTACTGAGGGTGATAGCACTCTTATTGCCCAGAATAACCCCCGTCTGCGGTAAGATTTGCATGGGGGAGACTATTTAAGAAGTGCTCTTTGGCAGTGATTAAAATCAGGAAAAGCTAAGTACATGTACCAGTCAATTACACACAGTGGAGGCAGACAGTTTGTGGGCTGAGCCAATATAAGGATACACCCTACCAAATCAAAGGGAACCAGTGACATGACGAGGCACTTCATGCCTCATGCCTCAGTTATCTCATTGGCTCCTAATGAACTGAAAGGTCACATTCTTATATTGGGTCTCATAAATATTACAATGGCAGTCTCTCCTGTTTGTAGGTTATAGGTGCAATTTTAAAACAAATGGAATGATAGCACAGTAAATATTTCCATTTCAATATGTTCTCCCACATTGTATTTCTGCAGTGAAATCTTTACAATTAGGAAGCATTTGCGTTAATGGTAAAAGCCTATTTGTGACCTAAACTATGCACAGGAGAGTTCTATAATTACCATACTACAACATTATGCAATAGGTTGTATGTATAGTGCAGAGATGCTGAGCTCAGTTTATATTACATAATAAAGCATCACTAACTTTACATTGCTTTGTTCTGGCGTATCTATATATCCCGGTATACATCACTTCACAATACCGTTCACAATACCTTGCAAGGAAAATTCAAGGACACATCTGTACAGCTAGTGAAAGCAGATATAAAGCGAAGGAGGTTGCATTGTATACAGATAGTGATGAAGGAGATCTCTTAAATTTGCCTGCAGTATGTGGTATATATACATTTAATCCTTTAACTCCCACCACTTAATGAGCTGAAAATGCCTTCTGGTATAGCAGCTTCTTGTATGAGCAATTTATTACACTGCTTACTTAAAAACTAAAACTTTGATTTTTGTTTTAGATGGAGTTTTTCTTACCTGGGTCCAGTGGGACCCCTGAAGGCTTTAATAAGCCAGCAGTACTCTGTTGCTACAGGGCTGCTATCGATCTGTGTTGTCAATGCCCCTCCCATATGGACTTCCCATTTGCATGACTTAGTGAACCCCAAAGTAAATGTTAGATTTTATATGGAGCTCTCTTTTAAATTGTTTTTTTTTTTTTAAATGTCAAATGTGTGAAAAAGTAAGAATTACATGGGGCCTTGGGGTCTATGGGGTATTTCACTCTTTCTGTCACGGGACACCCTGGCTCAGCAGAGTTTTATTAGGAAACGTCTACTACACCCCTGCTGTACAGTATCTGTCATACACTGCCTTCCTGACAGCTCATCTTGATTCACACATCAGTCCATGTTTCAGAAATTACGATCCAGTACGCTCTTCCTGGCACTTTAGTGATTGGTGGAAATGGAAGCCAGAGCAGCAATAGGCTGGTCCTCTTTTATGTTCACCAATGGCCACCCGGTGTTCTGTGTGTCAGTGCTATCAGTACCAGAAGCCATTGGAAGAGGTCCCCCTTGTGATAATTGGGGGCAGGAGGGCGCACTTCGGGATGGAAGAGGACAGGGTGCTTCAAGGACTCCGAGAGGAGGGAAGTACTCATTAGACTTAATGAATTAAAGATTGTCAATAATTTACCCAGTCATTATCTAATAAATAAGCAATGGATTCAGTAAGAGGTGAAATAGAGCAAGTATGAGGAAATACATAAAATGTTGCCTGAAGGTGGAAAACACCTTTCAACATTTCTTTATCTGTTAATTTAAAAAAAAAAGAAAATATGTCTAGTTAGTGACTATATACTGTGCCCAAGGACTGGGCTGTATGAAGTAGAGAACAATGGGTAACCTCAGAAGTGGTTTGTGCACATGTAAACTTTAATGGATACAGCAATTTTATTCTAATTTATGCTTCTGTATTGTTAGACACTTGGAATCCACTTTATTTGTCCTTGGAATGTCCATACATTAACATTTTCCCTTTATCTCCTCTAGAGATAGCGCACTGTATACATATTAGCATCTACAGATTTATTGTAGACCTCTCAATGGTAACACAGAGACTTAACTAGGCTTGTGAAGGACTGGCCATGCCCTCCATTGGCTAGGTCTGCCCTCTGTGTGTTGAACACACCCCCTTCTACTATCGCCCCAACCTAGTTCTATTTTTCTAAAACTCTTAGCTGCAAACGTTTGGGACCTTTACAGGCACCGTAGCATCAGACTATAAATGACCAATCATAACACTGGATTTTAGTGTGATTGCTGAGTATACGCGAGGGCACGTATACATAGCAATTTATTTTTCAGCTGCTCCCTCCCCTTTTTTCTGTACTAAAATCCTCCGTCACCTCTGACATGGTGAAGGTCAACTCAGGCCATCTCCTTATCACAAATCCATCTCCATACCATAAAGCCATCTCCTTACCACGAAGCCATCTCCCTAACACAAAGCCATCTTCTTACCACAAAGCCATCTCCTTACCACAAAGTCATCTCCCTAACACAAAGCCATCTCCTTACCACAAAGCCATCTCCGTACCACAAAGCCATCTCCTAACCACAAAGCCATCTCCTTACCACAAAACCATCTACCTACCAAAAAGCCATCTCCCTAACACAAAGCCATCTCCTTACCACAAAGCCATCTCCTTACCACTAAACCATCTCCATACCACAAAGCCATCTCCTTACCACAAAGCCATCTCCTTACCACAAAACCATCTCCATACCACAAAGCCATCTCCTTACCACAAAGCCATCTCCATACCACAAAGCCATCTCCCTAACACAAAGCCATCGTCTTACCACAAAGCCATCTCCTTACCACAAAACCATCTCCATACGACAAAGCCATCTCTTTACCACAAAGCCATCTCCCTAACACAAAGCCATCTTCTTACCACAAAGCCATCTTCTTACCACAAAGCCATCTCCTTACCACAAAGCCATCTCCATACCACAAAGCCATCTCCTTACCACAAAGCCAGCGACTCGACTACAGGAAGATGGAGATCAATATATGTTGGTAAAATACTAATAATGTGAAAGACAACGCTAAAGTTAACTTTTTCCTTGAAGCTCAATATAAAATATTTTTTTTAGAACTGTTTGTTACAAAATGTTCACTTCTTTATCTGCTCTTCTGTACCAGAATATACTTCCAAATATTTCACAAAGGATAATTGTATCTATTGTTGACTGCAACAAGCAGATACAATGCTATATAATAAAACAACAATTCTTTAACAATAAAATCAAAAAAGCTCTTCAATTTTCAGTGTGACATTTATTCACAGTAAGAGCATTAGGGGACATGAACATTCCATGTTGTTCTTATTCTGACTGGCACTGTCCACTTAAGCATGGTGCTGATCAGAGTGACAAGGTGATGAAAGAGTGTTTCTGACTCTAATAGAAAATAATGAATGCATTCCTCGTCTCTGCACTGTGGAAATCCACATCTGACCCCGCGTTCACTTCTCTGACAACACTGCAAATCCTGTCTGCAAAATCTCCTTGCTGCTTCAAACCTAAAGCATAACAAGGCTCATTCCTCGATTCTTACCAATGTATATTATAGAATGGCTGAAAAATAATACAAACTCAAGGTCATTTAGGGGGTTGTGCATCTAGTTACATGTGCAGAATGCAACTTCAGGAGATGTTAAGTGCACCTGCAGCAGTAATGCACTTCAATGTTCCCCAGATTCTCCAAGGTACAGAAAGGCCCCAGAAAATCACACTATACCGGATGTTAGATGTGCGATGCTAGAGCCAATAGCCAGGAGAGAGTGTTAGCCATTGTCAGTAAAAAATGGATAGGAGATTCAAACTCCGGCTATGTTTATCTGGAGTGAATGTCTTCTCTCTCTGCTGCTGTCTTTAATGGTGGTAAAGTTCCAGTATTTATTGGGGTACAAGGAAAATTCATGGGGGTTGGGAAGTTTCTATGCAGCTGGTCTAAAGCTGAACAAACTCTT